>NW_009214869.1:0-13278 GCF_000690835.1 Fulmarus glacialis
GCTCCGGATGTCCCTGGGGGGCTGGGGGTCGCTGGTCAACCCCACCGGGGTGGCGGCCTGCCGGAGGTCGGGGCGCCTGGCTGTGGCACACGACGGCAAGAAAAGGATCCACGTCTTTGGGCCCAGCGGATCCTGCCTGCATCGGTTCGGGGAGCGGGGGGACGCGGGCAACGATATCAAGTACCCGCTTGATGTGACGGTCACGTCGGACGGCCATGTGGTGGTCACCGATGGCGGGGACTGCTCCGTGAAGGCCTTTGATTTTGAGGGAAGGGGGGTCCTGGCTGTCCGGGAAGGTTTCTGTTTGCCCTGGGGCTTGGATGCCACCCCTGAGAGTGAAGTAATCCTGACAGACTCGGAGGCAGGCGCGCTCTACCGCTTGACAGCCGACTTCAGGAAAGGGAAATTAAAGAAGTGTCAAATGATCCGGTCTCAGCTCATCAGCCCAAGAGGGGTTGCAGTCTCCCAGACCTCGGGTGCTATCGTGGTAATAGAGCACCTGAAAGCTCAAGGACTGAACAACAGCAGCACCCGAGTGAAGATATTCAGTGCAGAGATGGATCTCATCGGCCAGATGGATAGCTTCGGTCTGAACCTCGTTTTCCCCTCTAAAATATATACTACGGCTGTGGCCTTTGACAAAGAGGGCCGCATTATAGTAACGGATGTCTGTAGCCAGGCCGTAATATGCTTGGGGAAACCTGAGGAGTTTCCCATCTTTAACCCTCTAATTAGCCACGGGCTTTCTTATCCTGTAGGACTGACTTATATGGCGAACAATTCCCTCGCCATTTTAGACAGCGGTGATCATTCAATAAAAATATATAGCTCCACCTGAATGGGTTTGGATGCTTACTGCTATAGGTTCAAGCTGCTTTTGGCCCTAAAGCAAGCAAAGTTCTGGTGTGAGTAGGGAGGAGGCGTTTTCTGGACTTTAAGTAAAGTTGCCCTCTTTGACCAATATGCTGTGCTTCCTGCAAAACTTACATCAAATCTCTTGCCTATCCGTGGGAGAAGACCTGGCCATTGCAGGCCGTAGTCAACAACGAATCAATCAAACAAATATTTTGGCAGTTTAAAACTATTCCATACCTTGACAACAAAACGTTTTTGGTACTTTTTGACAAGTAATAACGACATTTGGAATGGAGTAATCAAAGACCGGAACCTGGAAGAGAAAGTGATGCATCGTTTGTTTACGTTTCCCAGCACCTAGTTTTCATTATTCTTCGGTAAGCATAGCTACACTCATGAAAGTGACAGAGTGGTTTCTGTTTCCAGGATTTCTGCATGAGAAAGGAGACTGGCTTGATGAAAGAATAGGAGAAATGGAAGCTTCAGTTCAGATCCAGCTAAGATCATTGCGATGGAGGAGCTACCACTGATTAGTGAGTTACGTGAAGTGAATTGGTGCTCAAAGCCTATTTTTTCCATACTGGGGAAACGCATTTCTGGGATCACTCTTCTCTGTACTAGTTTATTCCCACCTTTATTAGAGTTGTACTGGAGCACTTGGTCTTCCTGTATAATGCACAAGTCTGTGTCTTTACCTAGATATAATTTGGTGTGTGGTTACCAGCACGAGCAGCTTTCCCTAAAACCCCGTGAAGTATCTGTGTTTAGACCACAAATACTTGTGCATATATAAAATTGAATTGGCTGTGCTGCTAACACAGCTACGCTTGGGAGGCTTCCAATACTGCCTGCCTCTGTCTTGTCATTAATATGGTACTTTTGCACTCCAAACTCCAAGATTCAACTGAAAATGGAAGTGTTGGTAAGAAGTAATAGAGAAAGGGGGATGTAAACCTCATTTTTTTCCTAACTTCCAAATGAGGTTTTGTTGATTGTGAATACACAGCAGGTTTACTCCAGTTTATATTTCCCTGAAAACAGTTTCACTGTGGAGATGAGTTCTGTTGCCTTATTGCACAGTGGAAATTAAGGTATATCTGAATTATTTCGAGGAGGATTTAACACCCCCACTGGAAGTCACTGCTGCATTTCTAGGCATTTACCTGCTGCTAAAATAATTATTTAGGCAGTTCAGCATTAAAAGGAAGTTAGATATAAATGCAAATGCTATCTGAGGTAGAGGCAAGTAGGTTAAAATGGCATAAAGTTTTTGGGGACATTTATTTAGTCATTGAAATCATGAGTATTAACTAACATAATTTGAAATTCACAGGTGATCTTTCTATCAGTAAATTTTTAGTCCGGCTTTTGGTCTGACTTTAGGGCATTTAATAACGACATGTATTTACCAGTGATTTATCAAATACTTACTTTAAACTGGAGTGGTTTTGGCCCTCTAATTCAGACAATGTATTAATCTGTCTTATGTTAACATTCATATAAACAAAACAAATTATTAAATGCAGCTATTTGTAAAGGTTAATTGAACGGTGACCTGCCAATAAAGTGTGATTTGCTTACTCCTATATTGAATAATTTAGTTAAAACTCCTCATATCTTTTTATCATGGGCTTCTCTGTTACAGTCCAATTTCTCTATTGCGGTTGCCTTGTAGATGGTTTCTTTTTTCATTTGGAGATATCCTGTTAAAGTTGTTGTAGGGTCATTTTTTGCTATTGAAAAATATATGGACCTGCACATTTGGTCTTTTCCAGCCTTCTCTACTGCCAGGCCACACAGTAAGTGCCTTTGGTAGGACCAGAAATACTTCTTGGCTATTCTGTAGTAGGAGGTGTACGGCCCTGAGCAGGAGCCCTCTTGAGGGGTCAGGAAGGAAATTTAGTCAGAGAAGCAGCCCCCTGGATTATATATTCCTTTCTAGGTGCCAAGGAGACGTCTGCCTGAGGGATATAAAACCAATTAGATAACACTTCCTTTGGGGAACTGCTGTGTTTCAAAATGCATGCAATACCATCAATGCTGTATGCATACATAATAGTTACCGCAGTAGCACTTGTGGGACCTGGACCCTTCCTCTGAACCGTGGGCTGTGAGCTTTCATCTCCTGAAACCTTTGTGTGCACCAGGAGCTTGTTTTTGCTACTGAGCTCATGGATGGGCAAATTTCCTAGCGCCTACTGCCATGTAGGCAACTTTCCAGCAGCTGAAATGCTGATTTTTAAGGATTTGACTCATGCTGTTTTAAAATCCACAAAAACTCCCGTTGTTGCCCATTCTGCTTCTATCTCCTTTGGTACATGACTAGAAATCACTTGATGTTTGGCTTTGTAAGCAAAATAAACTTTGTGCCTTTATTCTATCTAGTTTGCTGTATGCCATCTCCTGCAGTCTCTGCTTTACCTACTGCAAGCAAATCTAGATTTTTTCTGTGAATGATGCATCTGTTTTCCTTTTGCTGTAAAGCTTGGTGCTTAGCGTTGTACAACACTGCATCAAAGAAACCATTACGTTCTGTCTTAAATCATTCGATGCAGGTACCTAAATTGAGAAGCCATGAAGAACTGTATAAAACCACGAATTAAAAATTCTGAGTCCTTCAGCGTGTAAGGGAAAATGCAGCAATAAACCTGAAATCTTTCTTTTGTCACACAAGAGAATTTAAGAGATAATGGGAGACAGAGATCCACCAATATGTTGATAACAAACTAAAAAGCCTTTGACATTTTTACTTACTCTTGCCTCTTCCTTTATGCATATATGCACATTTCCCCTATAGCTACTGTAGATACCTGTTGCCTTCAGGACGATACCGTAATGCTATCTGCTTTTCAAAGGTCCAGGGGACGCGTATTGCTTCTGTCTGTCTGCAAATCTGTTGCAATTTAGTCACAGAGTTCAACAGAACAAAAACTTGGGTTTTGAGAGAGGGATGGCAAAGGGTAAGGGGCACCTGTAACTAGGTAGGTGGTACTTTTGGGGTCTGACTGGATATGCTTAAAATGGGGATAGCTAGATGTGGGCTTACCCTTGGAAAAGAGCGCTGGCCATTTCATCTAGAATGTAGTATGGTGACTGTGTCTAGTTGCTTCAGTGATAACTACCATTGCATTTATTAAAAAAAAAAAAGAAACTAAACTTTGCATAACCGTCTGCACCTCATGCTTTAACAATTTGGATTAAAACCAAACAAATGCAGTAGACAGTATTCCCCTAATGTCATCTCTTCAGCCCCTACTATAGATTAGTATGTCTGTTGTGCACACACACACTGCAATTTCTGTTTGGTTTATTTTTAAGCACTGATCTATCGTTGCATATAAATACACCAGGGTATGTTTACAGTGTTTAGGAATAAAGGAGGCAGGGGAGTTTCAGAAATGTGTATTGAAATTGTGTCCTGTAACATACATATTTTTTGTTCTGCTTGTGAACAAAATAATTTTAGATAAAGAATATAATCAATTTTTCAGATTGATGAATAAAAAGGAGAAAGAAATAAAGAAAAAAAAAAAGGTAAAATTTACTTAATTTTGGCCATTGTCCGTTTGACCATCTGTCCGTTCCCTCCAGCCACATTGCTGTGCACATCAGTTTGAAGTGTGGATGTAACACCATCATAGCATTTTTTTAACATGGACTGATTTCAGGTGAAGAGGGGGCCTCCTGTAATGTCCAAACCCCAAACCACTAAGGGTTTTATAGAGCAGGGTCCATCAAAATGATGGCCTTGTATACAGGAGACCTTTCCTTTCTGGAAGGCTTGACAAAGGTAAAAAAGCAGCTTTCTCCCCTGGGACCATGGGTTATGGTGCTGTTGCACCCTGCACAGGAGGAATTTGCCTTCATTTCTTCCTCTTCAGTGTTTGGGTTTTTTCCCTGACTCTTCTCAGAGGCCCATCCTTATAATTTACAAGTCACCTGTGAGTCACAGCTTGCCTCCACAGGAGTATATATATAATATAACTAAAACAAAAATATACAGATTTTGCAAACGGTTCTAAACCTCACACTTCATTCAGACATCTCAGGAGAAGTGACAGACCATTCAGAAAGCAGCAAGCGCCTGTGGCCTAGCCCCTGTGTAGATAGTTTAAATTTACTGTTAATAGGTTTTTCTTCCCTCGTTACATTCAGTTCCCTTATAAGTACACCAGAAGCCTCTATATAGAATCCAGTGTCCCACTCTAGAAAAGTCTGGTGGGAAATGACTTGTAAGAGATTGCCTTTTGTAATCTTCTTGTCAAGTCTATCACGCAATTTCTTGATCAGCCCTGTCCAGTCCCAGCCCCAGCAATTGCTCTTTGAGTTGCCAGCTCATCTGATGCAGCACGCTCTCTTGCTTTGGCCAGCTGTGTCCAAAAGTGCTTCCATCTGAACGGAGGATCTGCCAGGTGGCATGTATAGCCCCCAGCAACAGGGGGGCTTTCTCCTGACCTTGCCTACTTGTTTTAACTTGATGTGAAGGCTGCAGAGCCAGCACGATGGCACAAATGAGGCTCTGGAAACAAAGTAGAGATTACTGTCTGAAGTAGGTATGTACAGAGTTTGAAATTGCCAAAATAATTCAAAATTCATTACATCACTTATGCAGTCACTGGCTGTAAAGAGGAACACGCCAGGCAGGCCTGAAATAAGGTATCGGTCCGCCTCTCCATGCAATGCCCAACCATCGCTGGGCAGAAGGTTGGCTCAGCCCGCTGGAGATGAGCTGAGAACATGTACTGTCTGCTTGATTCCTCTTCAACAGACCCTTTATGCTACTGAATGTGATGGGGAATTATTATCATTACCTGCATATAAACATTCCAAATGTACAAAACATGTAAATCTTTAAACTTGAAATACATTAAACTAAAGACCCACCCAGCATTTTTCCCTTTGCCACGTACTGCTGTGGGTCATACATCGGTCCAGGGGAAGGAATACTTAGCAGTTCTGTGTTTCTCCATTGAAGCGGGCCTCTGTTCCACGTTACATTTTCAACTTTGTTATCTCAATTAAATGTGCTAATAATAACATGTTTATATTTGATACTGCCACATGAACATACAGGCTTTCTCTAGAGTGCTTCCTTAGTATAACCTGTCTGATTCTCCTGGACAGCTTCAGAGTTATCTAATACTGGAGAGGTTCTCAGTGAGCAGATGATGCATTGCACTTATGCCTTTTTCTCACCACTGCTTTCCAAGAGATTTACAAATATTTTTGAACTTGGTGCTCCACCTCTCTTTGAGGCAAACATGATATAAATGTCCTGGCCCTGCAGCTGCAGACAGGAGAGCTGAGAATCAAGGGAAGCCTTTGGCAGACTTGAGACTAGATCTCAGACTTCCCATTAGAAGGTTGGTGCCTTAATAAAGCAGGGAGAGTCTGAGTTTAATTCTTCTCTTGTCTGGGAGTTGCCTTCCTGATTTTGGAAGAAGTTTTGACATTTTACTGATGATCTTCTTGTTACTAATTCCTTTGGTGTTTCCTACAAATCATGGAAATCAATACTTTTCTAAACCACAGTGTATTCCTAGATAATTTCTTCCAGTGTGCTCCACAAAGGTGCATGGTTTCAGAGTTTTGAAATGGTCTGCCTGTGCTGGTTTTGGCTGGGATAGAGTTAAATTTCTTCATAGTAGCTGGCATGGGACTGTGTTTTGGATTTGTGCTGAATAACACAGGGATGTTTTGGGTATTGCTGAGCAGTGCTTACGCAGAGTCAAGGCCTTTTCTGCTTATCACCCCACCCCACCAGCGAGTAGGCTGGGGGTGCACAAGAAGTTGGGAGGGGACACAGCCGGGACAGCTGACCCCAACTGACCAAAGGGATGTTCCATAACATATGAAGCAAGGAAGGTGGGGGAAGAAGAAAGGGGGGGATGTTCGGAGTGATGTCATTTGTCTTCCCAAGTAACCTTTATACGTGATGGAGCCCTGCTTTCCTGGAGATGGCAGAACACCTGCCTGCCAATGGGAAGTAGTGAATGAATTCCTTGTTTTGCTTTGCTGGCGTGCGCGGCTTTTGCTTTACCTATTAAACTGCCTTTATCTCAACCCATGGGTTTTCTCACTTTTACCATTCTGATTCTCTCCCCCATCCCACCGGGGGGGAGTAAGCGAGCTGCTGCATGGTGCTTAGTTGCTGGCTGGGGTTAAACCATGACATCTGTAAGGAGGTGTACTGCTGTGAAGCCCCATTGCAGCGATCAAGTTACTTATTTCATGTTGAGGATAGAAAGGAGGAGAAGAGATTGTTTCTGAAAAGGAGAAAAAATTAATGAAAGGTGTCTGTGGCTTAAGCAGAGGGTGAACTCCACCAAGTCAGAGCACAGAGCACACCCATCGTTCCAGTAAAGGGAATGCATTTTTAAGAGGTGAAGCATTTCAGCCTGGAAAATGGACAAGACGATAAGGGCTGTTGCCTCTTGATTAGCATTGACCTCTGGCAGGGGAATAACCTACATTTGAACAGATTTCCCAGCCACAATTAGGCAGTTTTCAGATTGTAATCCTTAGGAGAGCTATCTGTTACTTTCAGCTCTGTATTTGTAGCAAAAATGTGTGGGAAATGAAGATTTGGAGCAAACTAAGCATTTTAGGGAAGTATGCTCTCTATAATTGAATAAATACATATGTAGCACTTTTCTAAAGATCCCTCTTAATGTAGGCCATTTTGTTCTTTGGTCATAGGTGACCACTATATGGGCAGTGAGTTGAGGTGAGAACAAATTCTGCTTTCATGGAATATATTGTTTTTTAAATCAGGAAAATATTGCTAGTCAGAAGATTCTGTAAAACATTTTAAATACTCTAAATATAGTTATATGCTTTGTAATTAATAAAGGGTAGGCGATTTTAAGCAGGATAGAGGATTAGAGAGATAAAATTATAGCTGAGAAAATGAAAGAATTTATTTTGAGAAAACTGTGAAGATGTAAAAAAAGAAAAAAGATGTCCTGCATCAAAGCTTGCTTTTAAAACTTCTAATACAAAGAAGATGATCTTGAAAGAACTATCACACCTACATAATCACTGGAGGTAACTAATTTACTGGTTTTTGTTCCAAATATAAATAGATAAAAGATAAAACCCATATGAAAGCATTAATGCTCACCTAGCATGATTTCCCAAATAATATGGACTATGGAATTTAACCAGTATTAACCAGTATTGAGTAACTACTGACCTGTATTGAAAGTAAGAAACAAAGAACAATTGTGTCTTTTACTGTCACGGACTAAGGAGCTAATGTGAGAGGAAATACAATGTCGTTAAAGATGGGCTTTGTAAGAAATCTATCAAAAAGAGTCAGATGAAGTATTAAAAAATTATAATCATGTTCATATGAAAAGGATGTGCCTGGCTCCCTTATTTGTCATTGACCTTAATTAGGTAGGACATAGGGTTCTTCAGTGAGTTCTGCACTAACGTCTGCTCAATTTACAGCACGATATTATGGAGCCAGAAGTATTTCAAATAAATAGGGTTCTTCAGTGAGTTCTGCACTAATGTCTGCTCAATTTACAGCATGATATTATGGAGCCAGAAGTATTTCAAATACGTGTATTAGTCGTCTTCTATCCTTATTATTCCTTAAAGTGACTTGTTTGAGTTGAGGCTTGCTCTGTCATAAATAGTTTATCTGTGCAGTCATGAGTACTGCCAATGGAATTGTCCACATAAATAAACGCTGCAGGACTGGGCTTGAAGTCAGGTAGACTCAGGCTAGTGCAGAGGTTTGCCCTAGAGAAATCTTTGCAGCAGACTTTATTATGACAATTTCTGGGAATGCTGCTTTGGGTTTTTTTTATGTGCCTAAAGCCCTGCCCATGTTTAGAATATATTGTAACTAATTATGACTTTCTTTCAACATCAGAAATCTTTTGTGAAACAAATTTAATGTAATGGTTTAGCTTTTCTTATTTATTTTTTTGTAACATACTGAACCCTTGCCTGGTTCCTAAGAGTCCATCAGACTAAGTGGTTTGGTACAACACCTCCCTTTTGGGACGTGCGGTTGCTTGGTAACCAGCAACCTGGGCAAGACTCACTCTGGACTGGCATCAGTGGAGACCTTATACCTGAACTGCTCTTGCAGATCCTGAAAAGGAGGTTATTGGTCTTAGCCAACAGTTTAGGAAAGTTACAATGTTTTCATGGTGGTTCTAGGTCCCAAGAAGACTATGCGAAAGGATTTCTAAGGTTGGAGGGTAGTTAGCCACTTTTTGTTTCATTTCAGGGGGAGAATGCTGGCTTCTAAAGACCAGGTGAAAAGTGCTCCCTTTTTTCCCTAGTATGGCAAAGAGAAATTGAAGTTGCCCCAGGCCCAGGATTGGAGCTACGGGTCTATTTATCATTTATTTTGTGATGTTCATAAAGCTGTTCAATATTTGGATGGTCTTATCATTAAAATGCAGCTGATATTATTCTTCTCCTATTTCCACTGTGTCGGTGTTACTGAGATAAAAACCAAAATCACCCACTTAGAAAAAGTGTACCTTGAAGGCAGAAGAAAATCTTCTCTTTCTTGTATCTCTTTCACTGGAGAAATAAAAGCCATGCAACTGAATTATTTTCAAACATCAGTATCGAGCGATGGACTTTCACCCTCTCGCTTGTGTTGAACTTGAATCTCGGGTCTTTTTTCTTGACAATAAGCCTAAATTTTTGATTTCTGAAATGCAACCATGTTGTTCCAATTTGTGTCTTTTGCACAGCCCTCGCCCATTCTTCCGTTAGTTGTTTAGTTGTCTTCCAGAACTGTATTTCTCATTAGCCATTGTTTAGTCACACTGTGTGGTGTGTAAGTGTGTTCACTCCACTTTTGTTTCCCCCAGAGGTTCTGTCCATGTTTTGGTTTTGCCGTGTTTCTTTTCTAAAACAACCTTTCATCTTTACTGTCAGATTAAAGGGAGGAAACGTCAGATCACAATATGAACAGTGGGAAAGGACTTAAGTCAATCAGGGAATGCGTTTGGGAGACAGGCGTGCAATCTTTATTACAGGAGAGAAAAGGGTGAAGAACTGTACAACTTAAACTGTGTGTGGACTAATAGTTCTAGGAACTCTTCTACCCCGGCTCTCCCTGTGCAGCTCTGTAGTAGTGACTGTGGGAAAAACTAAATCAGAAGTCACTAACTTGCAAGTCACTGGCTTTTTTTGTGGTTCTCTGCAATAGCAGCAGACTGGTCCCAGTGATTCAGAGGTCCTCCTGTATTGGATTTTGTGGATGACTCCTATAACTGGTCTGTTTCCCTGTCAAGTGCTGGTGTAGACAAACTACAAGAAGCTTGGAAGCCTGCATAGGCCATCTGTTCCTCTAATTTTTGCACCTGTAAAGAGCAAGCCTTTTTGCCATGAATCAAAGAGGATGAAGTTTGAAGTGACATGGCAACAAAGGACGCCCAGTGGTTGCACTATTTTACAGTCTTCAATCTAAAAATGATGTTGCTGGTAATTTTTTGTTGTTGTTGTTGATTATGAGATGATTATATTTGGTATGTTTTCTTCAGGCTGGGAAGAACTGGGAGGGGGAGTAATTGGGTGTTTTGTTTTCTAAATAAAAGATCCTGAGTCTTGTTATGCACCTTAATTAGCACCTTCAGCACTTGTTTCCACCTTATACAGGAACTGATGAAACCTGTTGAACTTAATGAGAATCTTCCTGTTGACTTCAACAGACAGCAGAACAGATCCAAAATGTGTGCTGAGCTGACTTTTGTATGTTTTAACAAATGCAATTCCACTGCCTCTCTCAAGGCTCTCACTCAGCTTCCTTACATGCTGACCTCTCAATGCTTACTTTTCTCCTTTCTAATCTATTTCAAGCAATAGCTTCTTTTCTTCTCTACACTTTAGAAAGACGTTTGGCTAGAGCGCATGTTTGCAGGCATCACTAAAAAAAAATAACGTAAGGAGAAATTTTGGCTTGGCCAGCATGGTTGCTAGCTCAGCTTACTTAGTAAGCAAGCTGGGTGGATGCACTCCTCCCTCCCCACCCTCCTCCTCCTCCCAGGGGCAAAGCCGAGGTTCCAAGTCTCACGCAGGGTAGCCAGCAAAGTTCAGCTTCTCTCTGAAAGCAGAAAGTAAACCAACCAGGGGTTTTTGACTGCGTGCAAAAGGGTTAATAGGAATGCTGCACTTCTGTTCCAAGAGGCTGCTGCCACTAATCAGGCCGTTTATATTTACAGCTTTCCCGTTCATCCCTACTGAGCAAAAAGCACGCCTCTGAAAACAGAGCCTGAGCATTGCTGTATTTTAAGACAGACGGCGTGTAGTATCTGATTGCTAACTGAAGAGACTTGGAGACTGCAGACTCACTTTTTCTACCTGTGGTAAGACACACATCTGCACTTAGCAAATGCATAATAATTAGTGATGCTCCGGACAGTGTTCGTGAGCCAGCTCCCTGCTCACCTGTGCCCTTAGTCTCGATTTGGGATTCATAGTCACAAGAGAACTGCAGGGATGTGCTGGAGTGACGCTTGCATACCAGACATTCCTTATCATAAAGATGAAGAGGGGTGAGAGCTTTCTGGGTAGGGGGAATAACAGGAGGGTTGTCCTTTCCTTCAGTTTGCTGGGGCCTGCCTAGTGATTTAAATTGTAAATAACGTTACAAACCAGCTGTGACAGTGTGTTGTTTCTTAGGAGAAGCATCTGATTTCTACTAAGATATAGTAGAAGAGGGGAAAAAAGGAAAAATTATAAATCTCTACTAATTTAACATCAATCCCTTTTCATAACTTAATAGTTATATTAACCACAGGTAGGTGATGTCGGTTCCTTTGGGACTCGGTGATTTTACTTTTTTAACAGTACAAAACTGTTTCCTTTTCCTTCCCTTTCCACTACCATAAACTATTATCATCACCATGATGTTTAAAGACTGTGTAGTGGCATGTGTCTGGTAGGGTCAGCAGGACAGGTTCCCTGCTATCATGGCATCTAATACAACCAAACTCACTCTTAAAATCAGCTAGGTTAAGTCCTCCGGTCTTCTGTGTAAGAGGCCATTCATTCCTCTGGGGGTAGGAGTCAACTCATTTCCAGCCCGCGTGTGTTCCAAGACAGAATCACAGAAGGGCTGAGGTTGGCAGGGACCTCTGGAGGTCACCTGGTCCACCCCCCCTGCTCAAGCAGGGCCACCTAGAGACAGTTGCGCAGGACCATGTCCAGATGGCTTTTGAGCATCTACAAGGATGGAGGCTCCACCATCTCTCTGGACAACCTGTGCCAGTGCTTGGTCACTCGCACAGTGAAAAAGTGTTTCCTGATGTTCAGAGGGAACCTCTAGTGTTCCAGTTTGTGCCCATTGCCTCTGGTCCTGTCACTGGGCACCACTGAAAAGAGCCTGACTCTGTCTTCTTTACACCCACCCTTCAGGTATTTATATACATTGATGAGGTCCCCCCTGAGCCTTCTCTTCTCCAGGCTGAACAGCCCCAGCTCTCTCAGCCTTTCCTCATAGGAGAGATGCTCCAGTCCCTTAATCATCTTTGTGGCCCTGCACTGGTCTCATTCCAGGAAGTGTCTGTTTTTTACTGGGGAGCCCAGAACTGGACACAGTATTCCAGATGTGGCCTCACCAGTGCTAAGAAGAGGGGAAGGATCACCTCCCTCGGCCTGCTGGCAGCCCTCCTCGTAATGCAGCCCAGAATAAAAGGGCTGCATGAAAGACAGTTTACACTCATTTGTTCTTGTGCTAGTGTTTTCCTTGAGTAGCACCATGCTTTTAACTGGCCTGAAAGGAAGCATAAACAGCCATATCCCCTCTCAGTCTTCATTTTGCTAGACTAAACAAACTGAACTTTTCCAGTCTGCTCTTGTTTGATAATATTCACCACTCCCCAGTCTTCCCAGTAACCCTTTTGTGGGTCTGTTCCAGTTTGAACTCCTCTTCCCTAAATGCTGTAGTGAGTTTTCCAGGTGCAATGCTTTTTCCAGCAATGCTTTTTACAACGTCATCCGTACCTCCTCTTTCACTGCTGGAAATAACTCAAGTGATAACAGCCCAACTACATACGCTTTCGTCATGATATCACTTGGTTGTGAATCCAGGCTGAATACCCACAGCCCTGCTCTCCCCAGTATTAACAAATTTGGGAAGGTCTTTGAGTCAGGGGTGGAGTGTTTCCTGAGGTGAAAAAGGATGGCATACAGATAATTAACATCAATAGCAACAAAAATGTAAATAAACCCATCAGTGTATCATTTCTTTTCCTGACAGCTAAGGAACGTGAGCTGTACAGCACACAACTAGCTGTCGGAGGAGGACAGAACTATTGCCCGTATCTGAGGTTAGGATTACAGGGATGTTAAATTCCCTGCCAGAAACCAAGTCCTTCCTGAGATGACAGAGAGGTTCACTTTGGATTCAGTAAAAATTTCAGTCAGACTTCCAGAGTGTAGGGA
>NW_009214869.1:13309-17982 GCF_000690835.1 Fulmarus glacialis
TATAAAGAATTATTCTTGCTACTTTTTTCCCCTTCTTTGCATCCCATCAGTTTCCTGGCTATAGCTGCATTAGTCTGCTTCTAAGCTAATTTATTTCTATTAATATGACTTTTCATCTGTAGGTAACAATAACCATTAAAGTTCCCACAGTAATTGGAAACTATTTCTTCCTGCTAAGTGATAGGAGATGTGGAACAGAGCTCCCTTCCCCCTCTTCTTCAGTGAGTGGAGCAAAGGAATTATTCTCTGCAGAATGGTCATGTAATTAAACGTAGCTAGAATTGAGCAGCTCCTCTCACAGACAAGTTAGTCTCATCCACTGTGCTGAATACTGGGCTGAAGTTTCTGAAAGACAATTGCAATATTGTATCAGAGGCAGAAAATGTCAGATCTGAACAGTGAAATTGCATTTGGTATTTTTTCCCCGCACAGGGAGGACATTTCAGCTTGATGGAGACATGACTGTGCCTGTGTCGGGGACATTCGCTGCAATTGTTCACCTCTGATCCCAGAGTGTGATGTACTCTCAGGCACCCAAGGTGGGTGTGGAGGCAGAGGTAGGGTCCTAGCAGAGGTTAGGAACCCATCCAGGTAAAGCCAAACAGGGTATTCAAAACATATGTAAATTAGCTTTTAAGAACAGATTTAGTCTATTCACCACTGAAAGAGCCTGTAAGCCAACTCTGTTCGGACCTGAGGGAGGTTTAAACTGTAGTGCCTGTTAAAAGCAATGCACTACGCAGGAATCTAAATACTAACTGTCAGCCACCTCATGTAGCTTTGAGCAGTGTCTCTCAGGCAGGATAATGTTTAGGTGCATATATTCTGTATTTATTCCTAACATTGGCAATTAAAACGACTTCTTTTCTTTCTGAGTGTCAGAAGAGCATCTGTCACAACAGCCCCTTTCTGGGCCCAGAGTGTTGCCATAAATACATTAGACAGAGGACGATTTTCATGCCTCCAGCACAGCTTTACAGAGAGTCAAAACAGATCTCTGATAAGACAGAGGTGGCAAACATCCAGCCTGACTAACGTCCAGCTTGAATTTGGAGCAAAAATGAAATGGAAAAGCAGCCTGAAAAAGCAGCCTGGCTGAGGGCACTGGGTAAAATCCTGCTCTCATGTACTCTGTTGTAAATTCAACGTACCTGTCCAGTAGAGTTACTGGCAAAGCCCAGTAATGTGTGTGAGACAGAAATTTGGTTCCCAGTGTACAATTATAGGCAGGCACTTGCTTCCCTAGGTGCTCTCTAAATGCATTTTATTCAATGAAAAATACAAGTTTTTGTGTGCAACAGCACACTCATTTGTGTCCTGTCACAAATATAAAGTCATATTTTATCCCACCCCTCCAATATGAAATATCTCTCCCTTTTAGAATGTCCAGGCCTCCTTCCTATATGCTAAATGCTATTTAAAAAACCCAAATTATTATCCATTCTTCTTTTTCACCAACATCAGTGGAATATTTATCAATTATTTTGTAACAGCTATGATTTCTTCCTATGCTTTTTCCTAACATAAGTGTAATATATTAGATTATTAACCTTAAAAATATCTGTTGGTTTCATTATTTGTTCATTTTACCTCCTTCTCTCAGACCGGATGATGATGTAATATGTTTGGATTGAAAATTAAGTTTTGGTTTCTCTGTTAATTTTAATTAAAAAAAAAAGCTCAGTAAAAATTTGGAAACCCAAAGAAAACTAATTTTGGTCAATCTTGGGTCAATCTGGCCTTGGGTTAAATTTGGTAGTAAAAACCTTCATTGTAAGCATCTTTTGGACTTTGGGTGCTGTAAAATCAAACACACCGTCTTTCTTTTGACACTTTCAACACTGAAAGAAAAACACTGCTTTGCTTCCCATGCTCTCACTGCTGCCAGCTCCTCCTCTCCTCCGGCTCCTGTGACATGAGATGAAGTTAGATGTGCCGGTGACAGCGTGCACCAGTCAGGCACAGCAAGATATGTGCTGGGGATGCTGCTGACAAGATGGATATTCTTGGCAGGCACCAAGACAGTTCTTTCTGCCCTTTGCCAAAGGAGGTCAGTGGAACGCTCTGCCCTACTGGCAGGGCTTCGGGCATCAACTCTGGGTGCACAGCGTCGCTCCCCCATTTCCGTGTCATGAAGTAGAGCAATCGGTCCTCCTGCTCAGAATATATGGGAAGACATGGGCATGCCTTCATCACATTATCTGTGTTATGCCTTGGGAAGATGAGGAGCAGCTGGAACTTCCCGCCAGACAAAAGTAAGGCTTGGTATTTTCTTCATGCGCTTTGCTGAACTGTGGAGCGATAGACAAATGTATGAAAATGCTGAAAGGGAAGAAACAAAAATGAAACAGATGGAAAGCAAGAGACAGACAAAGATTCAATCCTGGCCCTAGTGAAGCTACAAAATTCCTGTTGACTGCAGAACCAGAACAAAACAGGGGGTGGAGGAAAGCAGGGACAGGAAAAGGAAATCAGGGAAGGATGGCTTCAGATGATTTTGTCCCCGTGTTCCCATCCCTGTTCCCCTCACCCACCATCAGCCTCCACTTTCTCCGGCTCTCATCTTTTTGCATTGCTGAAGCAGTAAGCTGTCATTTCTCATCGCCCACCCATCCATAAGTATGTCTGGGATAGCTGGCAGCTAATTCTGATGGTTGAACGACCCATCAGTATCCCTCGCCAGTTCCCACACGGCATGTAAATGGATCCAGCTAACAAATGCTGACGGGTGAGAGACATTCATCCACAGTTGCTACCGGGAGCGAAGACAGAGATGTAAAGGGTTCCATATGGTAGCTTGCTCTTTGGGCTACCTAACGATCTCATGGGGCCCCTATAACGTAACTCTCTTCCTATTCTGCCATAATGCCAAAGGTTTAGGGGAGACCAGAAACACATTCTGCTACATGCATACTGCCTAATGATGTTGTCAGGTCATGGTACAGATGTTGCCAAAAGCCCTTCCTCAAGAGGACAGAAAAACTTGGTGGAACCAGCACCTTTTCCCAATTACCTAACACCAGAAAAAATCAGGACTTCACAAGAAGAGAACAGTTTCAGTCTGTATTAGAACAAACTAGGTCGCATCTCCCTTTTCAAATGCTTTTGCATGGATGGCTTTCTGTACCTGCAGATGGTGGAATATAATTCACAAGTCTATTGCAGACATTAGTGAAAATTTCTTCCCAAGACTCTTCCCAAAAGCAAAATCATAGTCAATCTCATAAAGACTCCCTTTACTTTCTCTTCAGCTAATATAATCGTTTTTATTTAATCTTGCAATGATGTAGTTTTTCCACTAAGAGGTGGAAAATCGAGACGGAAGGGAATATTTTCCCTTCCATCTGTTGGCTGTCTTCTCTTTCCCAATAGCGTCCAAGTTTCACTGAACAACTCCGTTTCTGCACAGCCATTTCAGACTTCATGCCTTATCTTGAGCCAGCGCTTACTTTGATCTGGGTTCTTACAGTCTACAGTCATAAATAGGATGTCTCTTTTCAACATCGTTCCCTTTCTTTACTCGTTGAGCCACATGCTTACGATGCATTTCATAACGAACTTCATTTCTTATGCCTGCTTCCACAGGCAAGAAATGCACGTGTGCCAGCTTCTGCTAGTGACGTTCTCCAGATGCCCAGCTCTATTTGGTAACATTTCTCTTTCGCCGTACTAAATGCGTCTCTCATTTCCTTTCAGCATCCCTGCAAGCCGTGGCCATTCGGGGCAGCCAGGCCTCCTCCTGAGACATTCCTCTATTGCTTTGCAGGGCTCTTCTGGCTGGTGTGCTGGCAGCCAGGGGTGGTCGATCTTCTAAGCTCCATCTGTTGTTTTCACCTCTGTTTGAAGGGTCTGCTCTTTCTCAGTGCAGCTATCCATCATTTGTTGTTTAGCCCATTCTCCCTACAGTGGTTTAGCCCCAGAGTAGACAGAATAATCCCATTTGGGTTTGAGTCTGTCTTTTCTGTAAAGAAAATGTTACAGATATTGCTATTTTGCAGTGGGATTCCTGCCACTTAGCTGCATCGACGATAAGGATTGATTCTTTGGAAGATGTTTTACTGAAGCTAAGGAAACACTTCTGGGGAGAAACCAAAGTTTTAACAGGACACTTCAAAAAGAAGGCTATCCTGAGATCCTAAGCCTACTGCAATTTTAACTAAACAAATCTTTCTTGGCTTGTCCACTGGAAGTTCAGCCATCCTTGCAGCTCGTGGTTGCTGGGATAATGCACTGCTGTTTGTAACGCTTTCCCCCAATGTTAAACTTGCCGCTGGTAGATGGACACAACTCTGTCCGGCGGCATTTGGGCAGGCACTTGTCAACGGTGGCCCGTCACTGCCTGGAAAAACAGTACGGCATGAGCGGCCGCAGCGCTTCACAGGCAGCCCTCTTCCAAGGAGGTGACGCACAGGCTGGGGCTGGGGCAGGGCTCGTTGCTCCATCACCTTGGGGTGCAGCACTGCTTCCAGGCCTCCGTAACGCCCAACACCCAGGTCACCTGTGCTAGTGCCAGGACTGCACCAGGCAGGTCGTTATTTTCTAATTGAGCATTGCGCATCTTTTGTCAGAAAAAAATCCCCTAGCGCCATGACATTTAATTCGAGGCAGTCTCTGGACTTTTCTTTGTGGCCTTTCCTTGCCACAAGGAAACTTGGTGTCCGGTCTAACAAGCC
>NW_009214870.1:0-56848 GCF_000690835.1 Fulmarus glacialis
GCGCGGCCGGAGACAGCCCGGATGCCCGGCAGTCCCCGGGCTCCTGCCCAGCGGGTTGCTGGGGCTGCCTCCGCTGCAGGGACGCCGGCGGCTCAGCTCTCCCACAGCCTGCAAAAAAACAGAGGGGTAACCGAGAGACCTCCGGGACCAGCCCTCTTACCCATGACGTTACAGGAGTGACAAATCCTTCTTGCTGGAATATTTGCAAACACTCTCCTTTAGGCCACACTAGACATAAACAAGCACGGCAATAACCTCTTCATTTTGCATAAGGGTGAAACCAGGCAGACATCAAAATGGCAACACACGTTTCTATAAAGAGGTTTACGATCACCCATAGTTAAGTTTCCAAAATCCAAATTACAGTTTTCTTGTTTGAGAATAGCCACACACAAACAATTCATAACTTGTCAAAATAAGACGTGAAAGGTAAAACATGATTACCATTAGGAAGCTGCTATCAGTATGCCATCAGTCCCCAACCACCAATCTGTCAGTCATCTGAACTCAGCCTGCATCAACCAGCCCTGAAGTCTGGCAGACAGAGATTGAGCCTAATGTTTAGTACAGGCAGGTACGGCATTCAGGCTGTAATGCCTATTGCTCAAACGACAATATCCTTTAAAATACGTTTTTTAAAAAAACTTTTATATGTGGTAAATTTCAACCATTCTGGCTAAAATTTTGAAGACAGCTTGCCTGCAGGTAAGTAGGGCAGGTTTCAGCTGAAATTTCCCATCAGTTTCCCTGAGTGGTGCTAGGGGGAAATATTTTGGTTTGTCTGTTACACTAAAAGTTTTAGTATTTCTTGCTTTAGAGTACTGAAATGGTGAGAGAGGAGGTGCCCCCCTCTATAAGTGGTTTGTGCTGCCATCTTCCAATGAAAATGACTAGATAATTGATTTTGCCATGACAAGTATTTTTGGTTGCTTACTCTTTCTGGATATCGTAACTTATGCACATTTGTATTAAATAGAGGCATACCGGAGGAAATGAGGACCTCGCAGAGGCACTCAGAGGTAAGGCAGTAAAAACATGTCCTTGCACACGGTGCATTAGCAGTCCTGATGGGTGTCTTTTGTGATGCTCCCCGATTGTGCAATCCCGTTTTATAATAAAATACAATGTCATGCAGTTTATTAACAAATCCGAGCAGAAGAGTATATCCTGTAATTGCATTTCAGACTCTGTGCATACATTACTTTCCTTTCCTGACAGCCCAGAGCTGTTCTCATTTTTTAATGCAAATGCTTTATGCTGCTGGCCAGTGACACATTCTCTTATCCTGTTTTTCTAAGAAAAGGAGGTATGAAATGGTCTTATCTGTCTTTGAGGGCCCACATAATTACTTTTAATCCAAAGAACAATTTCAACCACATCTCAGGGAGATGTGAAAGCCTGTGAAAACGTGTGGGTGGGTCGAAGGGAGAGGGGCAGTGGAGCACATCCAGCGAAGGATGGAAGGGATCCGTCCTACAGGTGGCCAGCACAGCCCACTGCCCCAGCGACACTTGCACAACTCTGCCGAGACATGCAGGGGAAAACACAGGAGACAGAAGATCTAAATCTGTAGGAAAGCAGGCTTCCTTGCATCTGTTACCAACAGAACAGCTTAAATTGCTGTAGGGTAATCATCATGCTGCTGTAAAAGAAATGAATCAAAAGGGCATGCAAAGCTTTCTGAAGCCTTTGATTCTTACAGCTGTTTAAATCTAAGTGAATCACTCCTGTTTTCCATAAGTTAGGTATTTCGATATGTATGGTCTCATCCCTGGGCTTCAGTGAGAGCTGGCTACTCTTCAGCTAGCAGCCACAGACTATGTATTTCTTGTTTACTTTCTCTCTGGAGGTAGATGTCATCTCAGGAAAAATATACATGGACCTTAGAGGATTGAAAACTGTCCAGCAGAAGTACAGCATTTGCAAAACTTGCTAGCTGAAAGAGGGAAAAAACCCCCATAATAAGCTGATTTCCAAGTCCTTGCTTTCTTTTCCCCCTCGAATGCTGGTAGTGAAAAAATCCTTTCTAGGAGAGGTAAGAGCTTGAGAAAATAAACAAGAAGTGAGAGGCAGCATAAGAGGTAGTGAAAATATTTCTCATTTTCTCAAGAATGAATAAAAAAGCAAGACAGAAAAGATGAAGTTAAGAGATTTAGAATGAAAAACCCCTGCAACCCACCAAAGACAGGACTGCTCGGTGTTATCCTAGTGTGCACCCTCCTGCCCCTGCTCCAGCCCCATTTGGCTCCAGGGCTGGACATGTACAGAAAAATGTTAAGTCAGGACACACGTTATGCCTGCCGGTAGGAGCCAGCGGGGCATGAGACCGGGGGGTCACTGGCTCCATCCCTCTGCAAATACCGGCAACCCCGAACGGCGTGTGCGGCGCAGCCAGTCCCACAGCACGCCCAGGCACCACTGTTCCCTCCTGCACATCTCTGAAGCACACCCCTGCATCCTGATAACTAATTTAAGTACAAAAACCAGCTTAAAAAGGCACAATGCTTGGGGGTGGGGGCAGATTTTTTTTTTCTCAGCTTCATCTAGCAGTTGGCTGTTTCAAAGCATGGAGGGAGCAGTTAACTGGCACCTCCGAAACCCCAGTGCACTGTGTCCTGTAACTCACCTTTACCTCCAAGACTGGTGACAAAGGACGTTTCCTGCTTGCTCTGCATGGGCAATTCATACCACAGGTCTGGATTAGGTGCATATCAACATCCCCGAGTAAATAAAATGCAAACACATTTCTGTTTTTGTTATCATCATCCTTGCAGCTCCTAAAACAAAAAATCATAATAAAATTAACTTCTGGCAGTGTGCTCAGGATGTCCCCTCCCTCAATGTGCTGGTATTTTGATGTCACAGAACTTTCCTAAGCCAGAGAAACATTCAAATGATTGAAGAAATAACTCAGAAAGATTGTTTCAGGGTCGGGATATGGGCTATGTTGCAGATTATTCCATATCAGGTGGAGATTATTAATCTGTGCCATTCCAAATTGCAGCATTACTTTTGAGAGAGGTAATTAATTTTAAAATTCTTATGTGGATTGAATTGATATAAGGAACCTCTCTTGCTCAAGTACTGGAACATTATTTTTTGGTATTTCTGGAGAGTACCAAGTGAATTTTCTTTTGCTAGACATTGACAACAATAAAAAAGTCGAAAATATTGAATTGATAAAATCTCTCTGTGTTTTTGTTGGGGTTTTTTTTCCCAATACTGTCCCGTCTGTTTCTACTGTGATTCTGCCCCTTTGAAAAGTTATGATACCGCATCTGCATCTCTGTTGAAAATATGTATTCTTTTTTTTTTTTCCTTCTATATCTGAAGTGGAAATAGCTATAGGAAAATGTAAAGAAAAGTCAGGAGCAATCACAGAAAATTGGCATGTATTTCATCCCTTATATGTAAGAATACTGGCAAAGTAGATGAGATGCGATTACACTGCAACTTTGCTAGCTGAGCTGGTGAAGGAACTGTTGTCTATAGCTCAGGCAGTACAGCAAGCGTTGTCTGCTCAGGTCACAGCATCGTGGGATCCTGGGAGGTAGGAGGGGACCACCAGAGGTCATCCAGTCCAACCTCCTGCCCAAAGCAGGGTCAACCATGGGATTACACCAGGTGGCTCAGGGCTTTAGCTGGTCAGGTCCTGAAAGCCTCCAAGGATGGAGATGGCATGACCTCTCTGGATAACCTACTCCAATGTTGGGGTGGCAATTTCTGCTACTGCAGGACTTGTGTCAGTCACCTGCAGCTCCTCCTCAGCTGTTTCCCACCTAATCACCCATGAAGCAGGGAGAGGTCCTGCTTCTGACCCACAATTTTTTGGTAGCCCACCTTCAGTCTAGCAGCCAACAACTTCTGGGGCCTGCCCTGGCTATCTGCTGATAGGAGGCAGGAACCAGTAACCTGACCAGCTGCCTACCACTCTTAGCTGCTCTTTCCTAGTGAGGGCCAAAAATAGGTTTGCCATCACAGAGAGGCATGTACCCTGTCTCCCCCAGATAACTCGAATTCCAGGTCTGATGTTACGATGGGTGTTTTCTGTCCTTCCCCATCTGTGTCTCACCTACTTTGAGGTGCTCCTCCTAATTTCTCAGTTCATATTTAACAGAGTCGCCAGGCTTGATTTTACAGTTAAATCCACCCTTGCTACAAATAAAAGTGTATCCAGGCAATCTGGTGGGTGGGAGGGTGGGTCTTAACTACATAAATTCTTCTCTGCCCTTGTGGTGCCAGGTGAGCTGGGAAAGAGAGCTGGGGTCTGTCTCCTCTTTTCTCCTCAAGCTGAGCTATGGTCTTTCCCGTGATACCCATGGGGTAGCAGAGCTCCTTCCCTGTAGCGACGAGTCCACCGCTACGACATGGCCATACTTGAAATCCTTGCCTACAAGCAAAGCCTTGCGGGCTCATGAGAGGTTTTGACGGCTTTCCCCACCGCTGGTCCGTTGGGCCTTGCATGCTGAGCACGAGACCCAGGATTTCTCCCAGCCCCTGCTATGACTCAGTTAACAACAGGTATTTACGCCGTGCCACGAGGCAAGCGCTCCGCCACCCTGAAGCCCAGCAGGATGGCAGCTGCCAGTCATCTTGACGGGAGAAGAGCCCTCCCACATGGCCGTTTCCCAGACACATTATCAAAGCCTTCCCACACACATAACTAGTAAGCCAATTTTCACCCCTGCACCCATTATCTCAGAGTGGAAAAGTGACGTCACCCTGTGACACAACATGAAATACTCAACTGAAGCAGAGCCTCTGCCTCAGTTGCCTACGTCTACTGAGGTGGTAGCCTAAATTAGAGAAACTGCAAAATGCTTTTTCAGTGTTAAACGAGCATGCTGAATCGGAGTGGGAAAGTCAGCCTCTCACAGCTCAGAATTGGATGTGCTTACCTCCCTACATTCCCCTCTGGGGCCAAAACAGGTGTTTCTTGCTAATGAAATTGCTGAGATTTAACATAATTTAATATATACACACACATATATACAGAATTGAACAGGGCAAAACAGCAGTAAAAAAAGTGTGATGACTCAAGAAAGAATTGTGATTTTTGAGACAACTATTTCTAGGACCCCTGTTCTGATTTGGCTTTTCTCCTCTGCCTCCCTAGAAAGACTTGACCTTCTTCATTAAATCACGTCAGATACCTTGAATTAGATAATCAAAATCTTAAACACCGCCAATCTCCTGTGCACTTTGAAATTCTTGGTCTTCACATAAAGAACATTTGTTGGGTGATGTTGTTTGGTCCCATTCAGATTTCAGCACCCTCCGGCCAGTTCGTACTGTCCCGGGAGGCACATGTCAGGAAGACACAGCTAGCACAAACCTTCCTATTCTCCCTGCAGGAAAATTTCCTCATTAGGAGAGCACGTAGGCATGAGAAACAGGCCAGCCACCCCTGCTGGCTTTCCTTCCCGTGAAAGACAGGGATGTTTCTATCAACAGAGCTCTGGAGGAACTCTCTGAGATGTGAGGTTTTACCACCACCTTCTATGGCCCAGAAGAACACCATATTCCTGACTGGTCCATGAAGGTACATGAGTATGGCATCAACACACATGGAAAAAATGACATGTTTAACTGCCAATCCCAACCCTTCATAATTCCAGAGCTGATTTAATCATCTGAGCCAATGGTTTCAGGGCCAAATTAAATGACAAAGGTGACAGAAGGGCCCATCGCTGCTTCCCTAAATAGCACAAATTGTTCTGACCTGTCACAGCAGATCAGGATGAAGGCTTTAGGCTAGCAAGATAACCATAAAGATCAAATGGGGATGAGCGTAGGGGAGAACTAATGTGTATTTAAACCCAGACACTCTACTGTGATGAGACCTTTAAAATTTGATTCTTAAAGTTATTTGAGGTGGTTTTAGGGATGAAATGAGGGAGTAGCCATTGGATTCACATGGCTCCTACACCAGCCCCCCTGCGCCCAGAGCAGGAGCCAGGCAATGACCACAAGACTGGCAGCTGTCCCCTCTCTGCCCCATCTTGGCTGGCAGGAAGGTCCCTAGAGAGGGAGGATGACAGTGTGGTCCCAGGGCACTGCTGATGCAGGAGGGGACAGAAGGATACCATCATGGCAGGCCCATGGTCAACACATGTCACTCCTTCCACCTGTCACCTCACCAGATGCCATCTCACCAATGATGCTGAGGAAACGTGGAAACCGAAAGGGAACGTGCAAGCTAAAAAAGTTCGAGAAGAAAATGGTGCAGGAAATGCTGTATCCCTTATTGGTGCAATATTCAGGACACTGATGTAGGCTGTGCGTGTGCTAAGCTCAGGGTTAGGGCTATTTTCTCTTGCCTCTCCAAGGCTGCCTTGCCCAGGGGACACATGAGCTGGACATCTCAGATCTTCCTGTGCTGCCTGATAGTCTTTTTACAAACCACTTTTCTTCTCTAACTCCAGCCAGTGCATCTTAATGTTTGGAGGAGGTTGACAAATAACAAATAACAATAAAAAGACTAATGTCAGTGTTTGGAAAACTGCTTCTATGCCCACAAACAGTAACGTCAGCAGATCACTGAACGGGAGCTTTGCAATTATCCTCCAAACAAGACGAATCGAAATCGAAGGCACCAAGCTCAAATCCTCAGTGTGTCATATTTATGTAAATACCTGAATAAAATAATCATCAGCACTGTTCTGAGAGGCGAGGAGGAGTGCGATAGCTGGGGGCAGAGTGCTGGCAAGACATCTAGAAACCTCACAACCAGAAGCAGAAAACATCAAAGTGCCATGAGGAGGATGGATTTGGGTTCTCCAATTGCTTCATGTTTCATTGAACGTGACATTTGTGCTTTAATGTTTTTGAGTAGTAGAGGCAAAGTTCTCCCTAGGCTAAAGGTTAAAGGAACCAATGGCTGGAAAACTCTGTTGCTGAGAGACAGAGCTTCTGAGATAGGTGCTGGGACTGCCCTAAACCCAGTGGCGCTGGACAAGGGGCAGGACATGAAACTAAGGCCTTCTGGAGCACTGTCTACTCAGATATTTAACCGAGCAAGCCTCTGGAGCTCTCTCTTGTTCATTTATCTCCACTCTTCTTGCGTGCAGCTTCTGAGATATCATCTTTTAGGGTTTTTTTTTGTTTCCCCACTTTTATGCAATTTCCTTACTAGGGCCCCAACATGTAGCAAACACATGGGGGAACTGAATGGTCACGATTTAATGCTTTGGGGCCATCTTTACCCAGGGAGGGTTATCACAGCCTCCTTTCCATCTTAGCAAAAAGTTTGAGCAGAAACTTGCCCGTGGTTTTGGTCATTAAAGCAAAGAAATGGGACACTTTTTCCTGTGCAAGCAAAGTTAATCAATACCAGTTTTCTGGAGTTATGGTTACGTGAGCAGAATATAGCTCTGGAAGTCAGACATGCCAACCTCGCCCCATGGAGGTCGCCTAAGAAGTCAGTTTAGCCACATCTTGCTGACCAAAGTGCTGCTAATCCTGCCATTTCTGAGCGCCGCTACAGAATCAGCTACATTGACCTGTGTGAAAACACGCGGTAATGCAATTCAGTTTTGGAAACTCTGTGGGCAATTTACACATTTTCAAAATTAAGTTACCATCATTTAGCATCTAGTTATTTATGTCCCTGAGGGAAAATTTTTATTAGTATAGGGTGAAGGTATTCGTATTTTAAAGGCAAAAGTATAAATGACCCAACTAATAGTTCACAAAATGATCTTCCCAGCTTGCCTTGAATGATACTGCAA
Source organism: Fulmarus glacialis (assembly GCF_000690835.1). Lineage (NCBI taxonomy): Eukaryota > Metazoa > Chordata > Aves > Procellariiformes > Procellariidae > Fulmarus > Fulmarus glacialis. The sequence goes on from NW_009214870.1 coordinate 7,731, forward strand.
AAATAATATAATGAAAAAAGCATTACAGGGCCTTGATCAAACATGATCCTTCAGGGCTAAGGAACCTCATTTTCCTGCATACAGATACGGTTCACTCAGTCCCACAGGATTTCATACCACATGAAGACATCAATATTTTCTGCAGAATTAAGCAGAGCAATTAAATAGCTACTCAACTGCTGCACCGTGGAAAAATAGAGTTGGAAAGGATCATTTCATAGGGATATCTAGTCCATCCCTAATCAAGGATCAGCTAGACTTACAGTACACCTGCTATGAATGAATGCTTCCCTCTGCAACAGCCCAGGTTGTAATAGGGGCACTGCCACACCTAGATCAGGCTTAAAATGCCTTTACAAGTGGTTTCTCTCTTTGCAGGAATGTGAAGTGAATTAATGAAGACCAAACCACTTCCCTTGTCAACCATTTGTTAGGGAAGAGCAACAACAAAGTGGTTTAACAAAACAAGAGCAACCAAATTCACTCATGGGCAGTCTGAAGAAGCAGGTTTGCTTACTTTTGAGGTCCCGATATTAAGCAAGTTGTTCTCGAGCCACAGTCAGCTGGTGCCACCCGCGGACTTCAGAGGAATGCCAGTGCAGTCTCTTTGAATGCTTCGAGCTGAGATATATGGTGCCATGGGGAAGATGTAATAAAACAGAGAGAGAAAATAAGCAGATCCTCCAGAAGACCCCCTTACCTCTTGTGACTAATATTGGTCTTTCAAAGCACACACACATGGTGTGCAAAAGAGGCAGCGACAGACATGCATAGATGTGTCACTGTACGGATGTGGTACAGCCCAAGTCAACTCTAATGACTTGCTAGTGGTTTTCGACCAGGCCCAGCGAACAGACCCTTGTGCAGCAGTTTGTCGGTGGTGGGATGCCCTGTGGACAGAGGCAGCAGAAGTGGCCTTGGTCTGCTGCGTGCAGTGCAGGTTGAATGCAGATAACCTAAACGCGTTTGAGACGCAGAGAAAGAAATTTGCTATTTATGAGTAGTGACCCTCTCTACAGCATAAAGCCCGGATGGACAGTTTTATAAAGTCTGATCGGTCAGTGATTTTACATCTATTTAGATAGATTGAGCTGCTCAAAAATCGAGAAAATTATGATGCTGCAAAGCCAATGTCCAGTACCTCTAAAGACTTTATTTGGTGCTTCTACCACTGTTAGGTGCTGATACAATGAGATTTTACCCACTTGTGTCTTATACGCTGAGGTTATTACACCTTCACAGTTCATGGAGTAGTTAAATTACTTTCCCAGGGTCACATAATTCATCTTTGTCAGAACTGAGACGAGAAGCCAGGTGCTCTCATTGCCACCCCAGACTCCAGGCTGGAATAGCTAGGTTTTGTGTTTCCCTCTACTTTGCTAGCTTCTGCTAGGAGAAATGTAAGACCACTTCATCCTGCATTATATGCAGGAAAGGAAGCAGAAATTTGAATAGTTGCCATCTGCTGGAGTTGCTTTGATTTATTGCTTTCCAGCCTCAGCTGAAGATCAAACATGCTCTAGAGAGAAACATTTCCTGAGGTTGTTGTACTGTGCGTATCTCTGCTCAATGCTAAACTAAGTCACAAGGACACGAGCAGAGAACATTCCCTTTCTTCACCAGAATAACTTATACCTTTAATTCAGTAGTTATAACCAACCACCCAAAAGGTATTGTTGCCTCCATTCACTGGCAGCAATTTTTCATTCAACTAGCATCAAATTTGAAATTGAATAAAACAATTATGCTTTGTAGTTTCCTGTCTGGCTTATTGTATTCTCTCAGAAAGGAACTCTCTATCCATTAGAAGCATACCCCTATCTTTCTTCAAAATGTCACACAGACAACAGTAATTTTATGGCATTTCACCCCATCTGTCTACATTTTTAGAAATAAGTTTTGCACTTCATGTATTTTCACTTCCTATCCAAGTCCAAAGCCATATAATTCTTCAGATAATTACAGTTACTGTTTCCTTCAGATTATATAATTATCCTCCATGTCTATCTAGCTGTCTCGTCATTTGTAGGTTTAATGTTGGTTAAAAACAAAGTACTATGCCACTGCTAATTTTACTTCAAAAAGGGATTTTCACACTAGGGCGAATAAAAAACCCAGCATAAATACCTATGCATAAAGTAATTTATTTTTCCATTAATTTTCTGTACTCCCTCATCCCCTTTGGTATTACTGGAGATCTTTGGTGTTTGAATTAACTCTGTTCCTTTGCACCCAGATTCATCTTTGGCTCAGGTCCCAAGTACTGGTAATAGCTGAGAGAGGTAATTCATGGACCTAAAGGACAGTTTCTGGCAGAGTCCTACCCAGAAGGGTAGTGTATGTCCAACTAAACAGGGAAAACAATGTCGGTAGTTGGATCAGGAAATACTCAAAAATTCTGCAGATTACGCGTGTTTTCTGTCAATCTAGAATGAAAAGAAAAAATCATTACTTCCAAAACAAATAATAAGAGGTAGCAATAATAATGAAACTTACAAGAAGAATCTGTAAAAAGCCCCCAAAAGTCAGGTTAATGCTTTGCCAGCTACTGTCCACAACCCCACTTTTTTTTTTTTTTAATCGCATGAAAAAACCAACATGTGGCTGTATATCACTTGTGTGCGTGGTCCGTGTTTTCACCAGCATGAAACCGAGCTCTCAGCCTTACAGCCTCAGGTTGCCTCTCAGCTCTCAGGCTTTGGGAGAGAATAACACTACCCTGCCTCTCCCAGCCTGGCTCATTGCCTAAGACCAAGGCAACCCAAAATAGCCGTCCTAAATGAAAGTTCCGCATAATCCTAATACTGGATTAATATGGATATAACAGAGAGAGAAAAGACTTAACCTCCACCCAGAAGTTCCCTACATGCCTATCTGGCAGCTTTCCATCCTTTAGAAGAGACTTGGGGGGAGTCGGGGCTCCCAGGCACGGCAGCGCTGCCCTCCCTGCCTGCGAGCCCGGCTGCCGGTCCCTGCCACCAGCCCCTCTCACCGCCTCCTTGGCAGGATCGCTCCATGCTCTTGCAAGCTGTGACTCCCCTGCCTTCAGAAACAGGGTGAGTAACCGAGCGGGCTCTTGTGTTGGCCTCCAAGATACCAAAGAGGAGCATGGCAGGGGGAGGGCTGGCTTTTCTTGCCTCTGTGCAGACAGCCAGCCATGGCTTGAAGGGGAACCCATTTTTCCTTACATTAAACATCTTTACAGCAATGAGACAAACATGCAGAGCATTGATCCAGTGTTACTTCCCATCTGCACTACTGACACGCTGAGGAGTGCCACGCCAGATGGCCGTTTCACCAGGAACTGTGCCAGTGCAGAGCGCAAAGAGAGTTCCTGTCCTCAAATATGTCAAGAAATAGCACTGAGATGAAAGGATGTCAGTCCAGACAATAACGAATAATCTTGGCACTCCAGCAGATTAACTGTTGGCAGTTTCAGATATGTTAGGCATTTGTAGCCAGTACAGAAGGGAAATCTGGTTGCGTAGGGATTTGAAAGATGATGCTGTTCATGGCTTTTAGGTGGCACAAAGGCAAAGCAGTGTAGGCAACCCCAAAAACGCTCCATGCTTGTCATCCCTTAGCCAGGACACCTCGGAAAACTCAGGTCTTGGTGCTCAAGACATGGAGCTAATGGAGACCTTTAAAATCAACAGTGAGTTTTCAACTGAAACTCAGGGGACCCGAAGGAAAGGACGCTAACAGGAGAGATGATTTATTGCATTAAATGCATTAATGAAATTTGAAACACAGTGCTTCTCACCACCAAAATCATGCCCTACAACAAGAATGAAACAAATCCAAAGGGAGCCTCAGGACAAAAACATTCAACAGAATCTTTCAGTAAATACCCTACATGTTCCATTATTTCCTCCAAAATAATTTCAAGGCAGCAATGCCATCATACTGTGTTCAGTCAAACACAGCAGTGACAAACCTATCTGGGATAGGAAATAAATTTAAGAATCCAAAACAAACTCTAGAAGATGTTCGTTCTTAGTCCTTGCCTTAAATGTCCGTTTTCTCTGGCAGATTTAAACTTACTGCGAATGATTACAACAACTTGGAGGCATTCAGTTGCTTCATCAGCGTTAAATTCCCAGGAGGAAATATGGCAGAACTACAGCAAGGATGAGGATATTGTTTGGGTGACCAGCAGCGAGCTGTCCACGTCCCACATGTACACGTTAATTTAAATTTCTGAAAGACATCCTGATCAAAGCATTAATTGTTGGTGTTTTAAATATTATAATTAAGTCATCGCTTTTCATCTTCGGTGAAGTGGGAAAGTGTTGTCACTTCAAATCTCTCTTGTTTTGTGCCAGAGATTTCTAGTAGACATGGATCCAGGATGTTAATGTTTGCATTTGTATTCACTCTGCAAGCAGCTAAAAAGTTCACCTCCTATGAATATTCAGTCTACAAAAATTCAGACAAGATCTTTCACTTGCAGGCCAATAATTGCTATAATTTATTCACCAGAAGAGCTGAAATACATACATCGTTGAGCAAATATCTATTAATCTAGCTACTTGGACAACTTCTTTAACTGCAAATAAAAGTTGTGAAAAACATTTTAAAGCATTTAATCTAGTGTGAACTTCTATCAGGACTGGTAAAGGTGAAATACAGCAGAAGACAGCAGATAGGAGATACACAAGCTATTAGAGACTCCACTTTCCACTGGAGAGGAATCCAGAAATGCTATGTTTGTGCTTTAAATCTTAAAAAAACATGGAAATTTTTAACTAGAGATTAAAACAATGGAAAAGTGGTGGCAAGTCACAGGGGAGAGCTGGGTAACCTTGCAGTGGTACCAAACAGGGAACAGCAAACGCCTCTAGCGTGGGGTTATGCCAAGCTGATGGTACCATACAGGGCTTTGCTTCCAAGGAAGGACCAGCTGTGTTTCCAAAACCTCTGTGGACAAAGGAGAGTACCTTTCATTGCAAGAGGGAGCTTCATGCTAACTTTGCTAATACTGCTTCTGCAAGCGTGCAATCATAAGCCTAACCTTTCTCCGAGTACCACTGTCTGTGCTATCAGATTTTGGGGTGAGCCCTAATGCTGCCTGCAGGTAGGAAGTCCTAACCTGCTCCCACAGCTCAACTCTGCAGCTGATCTGTCAGTATAACTTTAGTTCATGTTAGCAACCTATGACTATCAGCAAAATGTGTGAATTACACATCCTAAGATATCATCATACACTCTAATTTGACAAGGTGGATTTTTCCCCAGCGTAGCAGGCTGTCCAAAGCTTTCTGGAGGTCACCTGGAGCACTGGGAACTGGTGTCCCCTGGGTGGAGTAAAAGGCAGAATTACATGCTGATAAAGGAGCTGACAAAACAGAAGCCAAATGCAATTAATATGCATCAGAAAAGGCATTTCTAGGAGAGATAGGAAACTATTAATGCTACTGCACAAGCAATTGCTGCTGCCTCATCTAGGGTACAGCCCACATCCCTGGGCACTTTGAAATGTCTAAGAGAATTCAAACCAAGTTGGAATAAAACCTATGAGGATAACAAGTGGAGACATTTTTATTGGGGATCTGAAATATCTGGGCTAATGTGGCCTAGAAAAATGAAAGCTGGGGAAAAACATCCTAGCTGCTTTTCATACAGAGTTTGCCCAGCAAGAACAGTCTGGCACAGTTGCCTGCCATACTAGGGGGCACGATGCTGTGGTTCCAGGGAGTCCCTTCCAGTGTTCAAAGCATTGTGATTCTGGAGTGTCCATCTGAGGCAGTAACTCAGTGACAGAAATAATTAACTCTTAAGAATAAGAAGATGAATGCCAACACTGAACCGTGTTGGAAACAATGCTTTCTTCTCAGAAGGTCAATCTTCTGCATGCAAAAGTCAGAGATTTCAACGATGATACAAACAATGCTGGGGGGAAAGGACTCCCCTGTTCCTCTCTGCCTGCGTAGAGAGAAGCCCTAAATACAAAATCACAGAATAATGCATTATTCAGATACAAAATGCAGTTCCACTAATAAGCTTTTTAACATCAAAGGGCAATGCTACCAGTAGACTGCAAGCAAGTTGCTGTGATTACAGAGCAACTTTCTTGTGAGGCAACTGACTTAAAAATAAATAAATAAATGCAAAGCTGTTTTCCAGGGTGGATGAGTTTGTTCCCTTTTGCAAACCCTGTGGTGAATTCTAGCAGCGCAGGTGAAGACCAAACAACAAGAAAAGGCATGCTTCTTAATTATCAGCTATAACATGATCCCCCTGTCTCCAAAGTGGCTGTAGCAGAGCATTAGGACATGTTCCTTGATTAGCAGAGGCATCCGCAGATACCGACTATTTGGTCCTGATTCTGCCATGTGTGAGTGCGATCTGGCAACACGCTGGTGGGATGGACCTACTCTGATTACACGCACAAGGCTCTTCGTGAGCAGACAATTGGGAAGTGCTACCTGAAGCAGCTGGAACAGAAGACATAACTGGCATATCCCTCTAGGTAAGATTTTTAGGGCTAGTGCAGCTGGGATGAATTCATGTTTGCTATTTCTGTGAGGGACTGTAATGAATTGGGGGGGGACGGGGGGGCAGCCCTGCTGAGCTAAACCAAGTGCTCTCTTCCCACGGCTCAGGATCTGCACTCTGATATATGGGAGTGCTCCCATGGGTTAAGTCTTTTTATATGAAGATGCAAAGGAGGTGACAAGAGAAAGAAATCTGTCACAGCTACTGATGAGTACAAGAGAAAAAAGAGTCCTTGGGGAACTAGGGACAGAACAACTATTTAGGTTTCCTTCCAATGACTAACTCCTCTTCACAGCTCTGAGCTCTGACTTTATAAGGTGTCAGTGATAATAACTGCAGTGAGTTCTTCAGCTGCTCTTGGATCCAGTCTTTGAACATCTCCATGCTTATTTGGATTCTGCTATGTTCAACCTGCATAGCGTCATATGCTATATGTAATCACATTTATTAATTTATGTGGAAAAAGATGTCTTCAAAATCAGCAGTAAGTGCCGGATTCTTTCCCCAGTGACCAGCTGTGACATTGTTCCATGATATTGCAACTGTCTTTCCCTGTTAGCTAGAAACCCACAATTCACAACTAATAGATTTCTTCAAGACAGGTGAATGTGCCACTGTAGGCCAATTTTATGAATATTTCTAGAACCAAAGTAAACAAATGAATATTTAAAGAGGGGCTTTGATGTATTGCTATTTCCCTAATGCTGTTGTAAGCAGAAATGTCTGTATTTCTTATTGTCAATACACTACCCTCTTGAATCCAGCATGGAGAGCAGACACGACAGCTAGGCCTGAGATACACTTTGTTAAGTACTTTACATGTCAAATGACATATTATTTGAAATATCAAATGAGACAGTAGCTGCTCAAAAGAGCTTCCCACAATGAATCGAGAAGAGTAAACAAGTGGGACCCAGAGAACCTGACGTATGTGTAGCCCATTTATTGCCTTAAGATTGTTTTCTGCTGCAGTACTTTGCTTCGAATAACCCATCTTTTGCTGAAAGACCATGATCTTCAGAATCCGCTGCGATAGCTCCAAAAGGAGCAGAATGGCATGTACCTCCCCAAACACCTCAAGGGAAACACGGCAAGTACTTGGCAATCGTGGGTCAAAGTCTGAGAACAGTGTGAAATCCTGAGAAAAGTTTCAGATTTGAGAGGGGAAGTATTTGACTGGTCCGAGAGGGCCAGAGGCGCACAGTAACTGAGATATCTCTGTTCGCCATGAGATACTACTCTACGGGCTCTCCAGATTGCTTTAAACATCAGTTGCTTCATCTGTGCCTTTCTGTATTATCATAATATCAAAATGGGCACTCTCATTAAAAGAGAGCTTTTTCTGTCTTTTTGTTCAATGATAAAAATATTTATTCTGCAAGCCTTCCTTATCCTTTCTATCTTCTGTTATATCCAGGTTAAGAGATTGATGAGATAAGATGGTGGGGTTCCTTGCAGAGTTTATAATATTTGAACATCAAATGTTTCAACAATTAAGCTTGAAGAGTAAGATATTCTTGCTACTTGTTAGACAAGTGTAGGTGTGTGCTTATCTATCTAGCCTTCTGCAGCCATTTAATACCATAGGAAACAACTTTTATTTTGCTTTTTGGCTGTGTAAATCACTGCATTTGTGAGATTCTTGCTTGTGGTTTTGTTTCTTATTAGTATGGAATTAAAATCAGTCCATTCAATGCTCACAAAAACTTCTCCACTGATGACAAGGGAAAATGATGCAGTAGATTCTTCTGTAAGTTGGGTTTGCTAATGTGTTTCAACACCTCTCTATGAGGATGCTCTTCGTGGTGGGAAGGAAGAAAGGGAGGAAGGGAGAGCAGGTATTCCAAACATTGGCCTGTCTGCTTAATCTGCCAAGAAATCAAGATTTATTGCTGACCTTGTTCACTAGGACAGACCAATGGACAAGCACGAAGGAGCTCTTATCACAAAAGGCAGAAAGCTTTTGTGTGAATCCAGTTCTCCCACTGAACTAGCTCACATGCCAACACCACATCAGGGATACAAATCCAGAGAGCCCTGAAGACATCCCAACACACTTCTGCTAACACCACTGGCACATTGCTGGTTACAGGAAAACAGGCCCACCTGGAAACTCATCAAAATGCTGGCTCCCACTCCTCAGCCCCACCTGGTGAGGGGAATTCCCATTTTAATATTCATTTTTAATGTTTGACAGACAAGTCAGCAGTAGCCCTTCATCAGAAAATCCAGTGGCTTCCTTCTTGTCTTCTTAAGAAACTTTCCACCCTGCCTTGACTACTGAGAAGTTATCACCAAGATGTCGTCATTCTTCCAAGTCACCTCACTGAAACACCAAGGCAAGGAACTCTGGCAACTTTCAAACTGGTTTTCTGCCTGTTCAGTTCAATTTCACTTAATGGCTTCTAACAAGTGAAAATAATAATAATAATAAAAAATCCATCCCATTTAAATATAATTGCATGCTTCAATTCTAACTGCATTGTTCAGTGGGGGACAATGGGTGCCGAGGGAGGCTGTGTAGCCTCAGTTTTGCTCTCTGGGTGAACTGAGGGGAACACAGGCACTGCACAATTTGTTCTAAGATCAGTTTTCCCCAAAGTGCAGTAGTTTCAAATATACAACTTCCTGGCTTTTGGAAGGCTGAACAGTGACTAGTTATTACAGATCCTGTAGGAAAAACCCAACTGCTAGTTTTCCAGGTCCCCCAAAGCACGTTTAGGTCAGATGGAGGGCAGCTTTGTAAGAAACAACCCATAGAACAGAACAGGAAGTGGTATTTTTTTCTGTACGCTTCCTCTTTTATATACTCTTTGCCTATGTATCAGCAGATCATGGGTTGAATCTTTGGTATGGCCATGCCTAGGTCCTGGGTTTTGGCAATCACCAAAGATGCAAAACTCTTGACTGAACATGATGTTTCCAAAAAACCTTTTCTAGAATATTTTGCTCTGCAGAGAATCTAGTGCCTCCTTGCACCTCTACTGACATTTATTACTTTTAGATACTCCTTGAACAAAGAACAAGCTGAAACCATACATTCAATAATAAGATTATTATTTTTTATACCTAGTTTCAGGACATGGACAAGTCATTAATGGGAGAGGGAATAAAGAAAGCTACAGCAGCAATAGTACAACCAAAATGGAAGTGTTTCGAAGACTGATTCATCTAGCATAGTAGAGTCCTAAGGTCCCTTCTTTTAAGGAACTCATTTGTAAAGACTTAAGCAATGTGAAAACATTCACTCATGCAGCCTGTCCTATGAAAATACTACTGGATTTCAGAATTCAGGGAAATACTTTTAAGGCAATCAGGAGCTGGTGAGTTAGGATTTCACTGGAGCCCCAAAAAGCTGCCAGATTAAGTTTATGACTCAGGCCAAAACGAAGTTAATCTCTATTTTTACATCTAGTGCTAGCAGGCATTTCTGGATTTAGAGCGAAATTCCAGTTGCAGATGGGGGTTAAAGGTGAGGTGAGGAAGTCTAACATTAGCTCTATCCCTTTGGACCCCTGTCGTCTCCATCCTACGAACTCGTAGGTGCTTAATGGAATGAGCTCTAAACCCAGTCAGCGCTGTACCACGTACATCTGCCCCTTCTAGTCAGAACCCCACACTGAACTCTTCTTTTAATGTGCCATTCCCATGTTAAAACTAGAAAGACAACCACTAATGTACTGAGTCCTATTATACACCACTCTTCTCCCATCCTTCTGGCATGGGCTCCAGCCTGAACCCCAACATTATTTTTGGACATTGTCAAACCAAACTTTAGGGAAAAAGTCTTTACAGGCACCAGCACCAAATCTAGTTCTCCTTTGCCCCTGGTCCAATGCTTCATCTCAAACACTCCTGTTATTAGAACATAAAACCAGTTTACAAACCTAGATTTAACGGTAACACTGGTTTTAAAGATCCTGTCTTCATTGGAGCTAGGGATTAGCGTGGGATCAGGAGGCACTCCTGGGCTAACCTTCAGGTTTGGAATCACCAAAGGCTATGCCAAAGGTGAGCTGGGTCTGAAGGAAGGCCAGGATTATGCCTGTGGCTGGGTAAAGGCTTGGGCTGCGAGGTTTGCTCTTTTTTTTAAGGGTTTTCATGCAGTGCTGCTGGGCAGGCACTTTAGGAGGCAGCAGTATCAGCATTTTCCTGCATCATCTTGGCATGCTGCCCCTGCTATACCCAGCAAGATCTAACCAGTGTTTGCCCTGTACATGCTTCACCTGTCCTCTGCCTTTCACTAATGCCCACGTTTCTGAGCTAGAGGCATGCTTTTCCCTTCATGAGTCTCTAAGCTGGTTAAATAGGACATCAGCTAAAAATTCATTTAAGGGAACAATAAGGAAGTGTCTGACTCACGGGTAGGCTGACAAACCTTGGGAAGGTTTTCTCTTGAGAACTGAAATTCCTAGTTTAGTTTCTTGCCAATTGAAATTAATGCCAGCTATAATTGCCCATGAGTCATTGATCCAGCTCTATGTTGTGGCCACTTGGGTGTACTTGGCCTGTTTGAGCCATTGCAGTTTTCTTTTGTTAAGTATCAAATGGCTTTTATATCGTCTAGCAATGCACTGCATATCACTGAAAAAGGCTCTGGAACCCAGCATCAGTAAGTGCCTACAATCATGTCTTTCTTTTTTTTTAACATCTGAGCTATTTTTGAGCTGAACAGAGGGCTGAATGCTATAATGTCTTCCTTCCCGTGAATACACCACTTATCTGATTACTGAATATTGCAATAAATTATATCCCCTACAATAATTTTACATAACCTGCTGGAGATGCAGCATAGAAAAGGGACTGTGATTACAATGGGAAGATTACAACCAAAATAGTTTACTTACAAGATATTTTCAAGTCTTTTTGCACAAGTTTTCATATACGAGTGGAACATTATTATCCTGACCTTAGTTTCATTATTCACTTTTCAGAGGTGAAATACACATATATACATACTAGGCACAAGCCTCTGCAGATGGCTGTATCTTGTACCTCATGCAATGGCTGGAATTAAGCAGGGCAGAAAGTGAAATCAACTCAATCTGATCAGGCCTCAGCTAAAATTTGGTCTCAGGTTGGGCAGAACTTGGGGAAGTTCATCTGAACCCCTCTTGCACTTTCCTGCTTTCATCTCAGATGATACTGAAATACCTTTTCCTCTTGCTGCCTCCTAAGGTGGGATTAAGATTCTACATGGTGGGATCAGCCAATATGCTTTGTTCACATGTCTTGCATTCCAAAGTCTTTGATGCAAAAATGCCTCTAGTCCCTCAGTCAGCCACCTGCCCTTTCCTTGAGGGAATCCGTCTAGTAAGACAGCAAGCAGTTCTGTTCCCTGGTCTCTGCTCCTCCTACACTCTTGCAACCCTCATCAGGGCCGCTCTGATTTAGAGCAGCGTATTTTTAGTGGTACTGTGGTTTTGGAGTTGTGATGAAAAGGAATTACAGACAGACTGTGGGGTCCCTGGTAATCCAAGGAGACAAAGCTGGAAATCCAACTGTTTTGTCTCTGATGGCTTGTAGTTGTATCTGCTTTCTTTAACACGCAATTCCTGTTTATGACAGATTGCAAATACATACAATATGGGATTTACATGGTAGGTGCACGCTCCTGAGGATATTGCTGTAATTTTCCATTGAAAATAGCATTTAAAACAGAAAACAAGCTTTCAGAAGTGGATTAAATCCAGATGGTACCAGAAAGTTGATGCAGTCTTGATTTTGTTTCCACAGTTGAGAGTGCCTGATCTGCCAAAGTTAGAAAGGGCCAGCATTCATCTTAGGCCTGCATATGAAATAATTCCCTTTTTGGTCCCTAAAAGTCATACATTCAGATGCATGGGGTGCACTGCTCACAACTGCAGAGCTGTTCCACCTGTAAGGGCACACCAGCCTCAGGGGTGGGATGACAGTAAAGAGGCCCTGGGGGACCCCCAAGTCAAAAGCACGTCACTCTACAAGGTGGCATCACATAGGCTTTGCATGAACCAAGTCTGAAAGCAACTCAGCTGTGCTTGTGCGATGTTGCACAGACCTGCCATGGAGTTAAAGTGTCCCATGACTACGGCTACATGGCTTCTGTGCCATAGCTGGTACCTCTGCGTGGTTTGGTGTTGCACTGTGTGGCATTACCACGGAGGGATGAAGCAGCCTGAGGGATCTCTACATGAGAGCAGACAACTCCAAAGACCCTGCGCATGGCAGTCACCCGCTTTACCAGGGATCGACAGTACTATTGCAAGAGAGGCAGAAGAGCAGCACAGCTGTGAGTTCAAATCTGTCCACTTTAAACATGATTAAGAAGTCATGGTTAAAAAAAAATAATCACTTAAAACCTTCAAACAGAGAAAAGGTCAACTTCAGTGGATAAATGGCTCCTACAAACATTTCATCCATTATCACTGTGGGAATCCTTTCTTAGATTTTTGGTGGTACTTGTAAACTTTGCCTTGTTCTGTGATGTGAAAACGCTTTATGTGTCTCTTTCACTAATTACTGAACATCTGAGAGAGCAGAAAAGACCAGCCAAAAAAACAAGCTAAGTGCTTGGAAAGTCAAACACTGAAGAGCAATAAAGAAATTAGAGGAGTGCTGCCATTTATGATTTTAATTATTATGAGCTAATTCAGGCTACATCCCGATAAACGGGAATTGCCTTGCCTTATTCTAGCAAGACCTAAGCTTGCCCATCCGCTGCAAGGACTTACGCCAGACTATGGAGAACAGACAGAGTGCAGGAGTGTGAATTCAATACTTGTTTTAAAGCAACTGGAGAAAAATCATCATAAACCTGATTCTCACAACTGTATTTCATGGAGACTCTGGGCATTTCCACCCCTTCCACGAAGTCATGTGCCCATAGCAAGATTTCAGAGCTTCGTTGCCATGTTACAGGATGAGAAGCAGCCAAGAGAATTATGTCAAACAAATTCATGTCCATATAAATTACAAAGTAAAGCCCACAGTAGTATCTTTTTCACAATAGTGTGATGATCCCGTCTGCCAGAAACCAACGTCATTGATAATGCTTATCTCTCAAAGCAGTTCTATGTATTAATTTATACTTCAGGCACTATCTTGCAATTAAATTTCTAGGCTTAAAATGCCTGTTTTCCACTCCCTCCCCGCTTCCAATTCTGTGTCCTCCAAGATTAACAAAACCTCCTCTGTGCCAGCAAATTAATCACACTACAAAACTAAACCATTCATTAGAGCTGCAGCACACCACAACTGCCATTAAAAACTCAATATTGCTATTTTCTGTCTTTAATCTTATGGTGCTGTTTGCAGCAGCCCTCTCCTCTAAGTATACGCAACACCACAATAAACACAGCGATAAACCCTGAACCGTGGTGGGTATTGATGTGCCACAAGCTTCTAGTGTGTTACAACACCAGAGTCCTTGTCTAGGGGCTTTTTGGTGTCTACAGCGTGCAAATTCTCACACACATTGGCTCACGCAGGATTTGCCAACACCCCCCAAAGTGTCCTGTTACCCCATGTTCACTGATGCTTTGCCGCAGAGGATGAGCAGAGATGCAGCTGCACTGCTGGCTTTAGCAGCGACCTTGCCAGCGCCCTCTCTCGCTGTCCAACTGCTCTTTTCTGGCCTTTCCTTCCCCCCTCTTTCCCCCCCAGAAAAATCATTAGTCTTCTTCCGTCCTGATCCTTCACCTCTTTGGAGACAACTGGCTGATCCAGCAGACAGTGACAAGTGACGCAGGATCTTCTCTGTCCTCTACTCCAGGGTTTTGTAAGCTGGCTGGTGGCAGGCTCGGGCATGGGTGGGCTGCCCTTCCTACCCTCCTAGCCTGGGGGAATGTCCTCTGGACATTCATCAACTCAGCTCCTCAGGAGATTTCATTTTTTAATTTAAAATACTTTTTAAAATATTTTTTAAATTAAAATACTTTTTTGTTTTGTTGTTAGGAATACATGGAATTTTAAACTTGTTCTGCAAAGGTAACGCTGTAGAGCAAGAGATAAACTTGCACTTTGTATAGAAACAAGATGGCTTATATATAAAATAATGAAAATGTTTCATAGTTTTGGACAATCACGATAAAAATATGGACTGTGTCTTATCTGCCTGCCTCTGTTCAATCAAAAGCTGAGCTCCTTCGCCCTAATATGGAAGCTGAAGTATATACCATGGTACTCTGCTCCTAGACATCTCATTTCACATTCGGCAAAGAAACAAAACAAGAAAGCAAAACTGCAGCCCTTAAACAAAACACGGACATTGGCCCTCTCAAGGACTGGCTAGATCCCCTGGGAGTCTACAGGAAAATGCAGCAACCCTATCAACAAATCTCCTCAAACCCTGCAGTTTGCCTGAGTCAGCTATTGCATTAAGCACTGGAAGGAGCCCTCAGGCTTATGCACCTCTGACTTGCAACTGAATTATGCATGATTTTAAACATGGAAAACGAACCCTGGCCTCCAAGCCTTGCTGCATTAAGAACCCCTGTATATAGCTTAAGCTTAAGCAATAAGGTCTTAACCTGAGGGCAGCAGAGCTTTGAACTTAGCCCCTGTAAAAGGCACCTGGGCTGGTGTAAGCCGCAGTCCTGACTTGATAAAGACAACAAAGCCAGAGCTTTGCTGCAGGACTCTCCACCACGTCCTGCTCTCACCCCGGGGCACAGAAGGCAGATCAAAGGCGCAGCAAGAAGTACAGCCCTGGAGAGTCATCTCTCTTCTTAGAAGCTGTGGGAAATCACCAGGACTGAGGTAGACTCACCTCTCCCCCAGGAAAAGCATCTGCCATGTCATTTAAAAGCACCTTCTTGCGTTCCACCTCTCCTTACCTAAATGTGCAATGAAATTGCCGATGAAACTTGCTTTTCTATAGCACACAGATCCGCAACTCTTGCTTACAAAATAATTGTGTTAATCTTGTAACTTTCTTGCTTAAGTAGTACAGAATAGCAAATCAACTCAAGCTTTCAGATCTGAAATACAGTCTCCAGCACTCAACTGCTCTGATTAAATATACATCAACAGTACTCACGCGTTACTAGCAACCTCAGCTGCTAAACAAAACACTTCCTTACGCAATCCTGGTGTGTATTTTGCGTGTTGTAACCGTATGTGACATATTAAGTTGTGTAATGTCATAGCTCTGTCTATGAACCATAGTAATCCGCTTGGCTTGCTCATAATATTCCATATTAAAATCTACCCCGGACCACAGGGGCATTTCTTGTTATGTCCGTAGGAATAGCAGCATATCTGATGTGTTTTGCTCTCGTGTACCCACCGGCTTTTTCAGCTTTACCAAACACTTCAGGTCCTGAACAAGGACTCCAGGACTCATCAAAGAGTTTTTCCTGCACTTACCAGCAAGACTCTAACAGGCTTCCTCTGAAAACCAGAAGCACTGGCACTAAGCAACGGCACGCTATGGTAGCCATCAGCTGCAACCCTGCTCTCCTCCAGATTGCGCCTCTGCCTCCTGCTGCCCACCCACGTGCTCGTAGCCTGCCGGGGACCCAGCGCCGAGGTCGTGCCAAGCAAACCGCTTCTCCCCGGGCAGATCCCTGTGGGATCTGCTGGGAAGCTGGAGTGGCATTTAGCTCCCCATGTGCTTTTGGGCACCGGGACCTCCAGGGTCCTGCTCCACTGCCGGCACGAGCACCAAGAGCTGGAAACCAGAGCAGAGCAGGGAGGATGCCGGGAGGGGAGAAGGGACACGCGCACGTGACAAAAAGCTAAGATTAAAGCTAAACTGACTCTGCATGAGAGCTTGCAAATGTAAATCAGTCCTCTCTGACCAATGAAAAATTACAAAGGGAAAACAGTGATCCTTATCCCAGTGCTGGGGTGCGAGGAGGCGGTGAGGCGCTCGCTTCGATCCTGTGGCTCTGTCCTGGGATGGAGAACGCGGAGAGTGCATCAAGAGTATGGCAGTGGGATGGCTGGAGGCATCTCTACCTGTCCATCCAGCCGCAGCTTCCCCATCCTCTGTATTTCATTCTTTTCGCAGGGAACAGCTCTGTTTCCTTTGGCGATACTTGTGATACTGTGATTTTTTTTTTTTTGAAGTGTCTATCAAAAAGATCATCAAAGCAACACAGTTTTGTCTTAGACTTTTCCTACTCATTTGAGTGTGTGTTTGTATACTTGTGTGTATCTGCAGTAAAGAAAACAGAAGCAAATTAGTTAACTGTTGCCTTCATTCCTGGTGCACATGCATTTTTATGTAATGACCTTCTTCAGATACCGGTACCACACAGAAACAAGATCTGAGGCCAAAATACCCTTCTGTTAGCGCTGGCAGACCAGCTACACAAAGGAGCTAACAGCTGCATACTACATTTCTTCAAAATTTATAGGTCACTATTAAACCAGCCCTGTCATGGTGAGGGTGGCTAAAAGTTTAAGGCTTTCCTTATTTATTTTTATTGCTTCAAACTTTGCAGATTCATTTTCATTCTTGCTTGGGGAGCCACATTTTAAACCTCTCTTGAGGTGTGACGCAGCACTGGAATCATTCTTCTTTAGTAAGGTAGTAACTTCTTTCCTGATCGTGCTCTCCCTTCCTTCTCCCCAGCACATGCCCCTGCCTCCCTTTCCCTGCCTAGCCAAGGAGCTTCAGGGTTACTTTGATGGTCTTGCTCTAGACATGGGGAATCAAAGGCTCGGGCACCGCGGGTTGAAATCTGGAGCTGTTTAGTGACCACAGCAGGGATAGCAAATGTTTTGGCTTCTCAAGAGCTCAGCTTCTCACCACTTACAGGGCAGAAGAGGGCACACTAGCTGTACCATGCTTACTGTCCTTTTAAATACCCAACACCCCCTCTTCCACTGGGCTTTTGAGAAGCCAGGCTACATTGGTGAAACAAGGAGCACATCTCTCCCTCTCCTCCATGGCCCTGACTAAGGTGACATAGGGTCAAGTCTTAACCTTATCTTTACATCTTCCCTAAATGAGATTCAGTTAAGGTTCTTTTAAAAATCAAATGTGGCCAAGGGGAAATCTCTCTTTTTTGCCCTTAAATAATTCAAAGAGGATCCCAGAAAAATTTTTTTGTCAAACATTTTCCAGACTGGCTTATGGCTTTGGGCACCCAACTTAGAGCAGTTTTAAAGGGGCTGATTTTCAGAATGGGCTTGGTACCCACTTTCTTCTGAAAATCCTACTCTTACAAGTGCTTCTCAAGAAGGAAGGTATAAAACCACTCAACCTGACCAGTGTACTAAGAATCCCAATCTTGGTGCCTATTCTGTCTCCAGCCAAGATGCTCAGACACACAAATTTCTATGAGCCAATAAAAGCCCCCATGACAGAATGTGCTACTGCAGAAAATACTGGGTTCAGAGCCCTAGAGATTAGAAACCATTACTTAGTGACAGCTTAGCTTTCGCAGTGGAAGCAGTAAAAAGCTATTTCACAAAATAGGTATATCATAAATACATTTCCTTCCAATCACCATGAAATCAGTCCATAAGTGGATGAGGTGATCTTCAGACATAGCTCCACTGATCAGCTGTGGTCCAGTGCTTTGCTCCTGATCTCCTAGCGGATATGTAGCTTTCAGACATGAAATATTCCCGATCAGCATGTATTTTTCTATGAGCAGGATGATTTATTTCTTAGTAGGATCATATCTTTGTTTGTTTGGCCACTGTCTTCCATGCATCTCCCAGTCAGAGTACCAATCAAGTGGAAATTGCTTGAGGCAAAATCTTGAACATAAAAGCAGCAACCTATTTCCACCCGATCAGCAAATTCCCATTTATGGTTGTATACTCTTTGGTGACTTCTGGTCTGTATTTGAACCAACCCATTGACTATGGTAAATAGAACATTTTATCATCATTATCTGGAGTTTGTCCCAAAGGAATTGTACCTGAGCTTTCAATAGGTTTTAAAGTTCAGCTGAGCTAAAAATGGTCAAGATCAACATTGAGGCTTTAGAGAAATCACTGAAAGCCTTCCTGGGGCTGCAAGTAATATTAAAAGCTGTTATCCTTGTTTAAACTCTGTTGATGAACATGACTCAGCCCTTTCCCTGAGGCCAGTTCAGGTTTTGCATCTTGTCAGTGTTAAGCGACATACTGCCTATCTGGTCTGCTTTGTTTATGGACGGGCTGTTTGGCTTGACATTGGAAAGAAGAGATCTGCATGAATAACTGTGCAGAAAAACACGAGCCTGTGCTCTCTCCAAGCTCTGTGCCAGCCAGAAATACCAGCCAAACCAGTGCCAAACTGGAGTCTGTGTGGCTGTATCAGCATGGCACCAAGCTCAAATGCTGTTTTCATGAGGATTTGACTTCCATAGCCTGTGATTAGGCAACTGGATATTGCATATTTTAAACTTAGCAAGGCCTTTGGCATTGTCTCCTGCAGTCTACTTGTAACCAAACTAGTGTGGTATCCACTGGATAACTGGAATATAAGGTGGGTGGAAACCTGGCTGCTCAAAGGGTTGTGACCAGCAGAATAAAAACCAGCTGGCGGCCCACTGATACTTGGGCCAATATTGTTTAGCACCTTTCTTAATACCAGAACAGGGGAATGGAGTGAGATCTCAGCAAGTTCACAAAACAACACCAACCTAGGGGAGCGACTGGCACACTGGTAGTTCAGGCTGCTATTCAGAGAGCTGGACGGGCAGGAGAGAGAGAGGATGGGAACATCATGAAGTTCAGCAAAGGCAAATGCAAAGTCCCATGGCTGGGATGTGATAACCCCCCTGCAGCACCACAGGCTAGGGCTGGCTGGCTGGCAAGCAGGGGTCAGTCTGGATCTGGCCTCCAGCCCACATGGTTCGAATGCCACAGCTGGAGGTGTGGCCAGGTGCAGCCATCTCAGGGCACTGGCCCTGCAAGCTGCCATCTGCAGGAGAGCTCATGAAGAGGTGGAACACCATGCGAGAAGCTGGGCTTCCCCCATGCAGGCAAAGCTGGTTGCAACGGTTGCTCCATATGAGCCAAGTGGAGTAAATAGAGACCTGGCTTCCTGCACTCCCCCATGAGAAGGGCAAAGATATATAGGAGAAGAGGAGTGGAGGTGCTGTGGCATTACTGTCCATGACCCTTGCACAGCCC
Organism: Fulmarus glacialis; assembly: GCF_000690835.1. Taxonomy (NCBI): domain Eukaryota; kingdom Metazoa; phylum Chordata; class Aves; order Procellariiformes; family Procellariidae; genus Fulmarus; species Fulmarus glacialis. Next base: position 27,288 of record NW_009214870.1, read on the forward strand.
TTGGCAGCTTCCCTAGATCAAGAGACAAGTTCCCTTCCTCGTCCGGGGCAAGTCCACTGCCACCGGACCCAGCCGAGGAGTCCCTCCTGGGGAATCAGTCTGCTCCAGCAGCAGAAAAAGATGTCAGTGCCTGCGACTTCTGTGAAGGCTCAGGTCTTCCACTATTTGTTACCCAACCTGAGGGCTCTGTGTCCTGCACCCTTTCACTTCACAGGAAAAGGCACAAGGCTTCTGCTGAAATTTTGAGATGACCAAGTCTCGGCGTAGAGCCTCACAGGGTGTCAGCTCAACAGGTAACATGCTTGCAGACTTTCATCCAAGGATACGCAAGAGGACTAATAAATGTGTATGTGCTAGCTCACGGCACGTCCAGTTATCTCAGGCTGAAAAACTCAGCACTGACAGCACCCTCAAGTCCGCAACTCAACTAATATCCCACTTCTCATCCGAAAGATTTTGAGGTCACTGAAAACATTCAGTCTTTAACTTTCATGACTACATGATTTGCTTTCCTCTCCTCTTTCAACCTCAGGATAAAACACTTACTGATAGCTTCAGTATAGCTCTTGCTTTGTGACTCCTCTCAAAATGCAGCGAGTCGAGCAATAGTATATCCCTCTGTTATTTACTGCTATCAATTTAAAATGCTTTTGTGGTATTTCAGAGAACTCATTTTTTACAACCTCTTTCTCTATCTGAATAGCAATTTGTTTAGCTCATTACTTAGGAAAACACTTGCCATGCCAAATATACTACTTCAAAGCAGCGTTAAAATGTATTCAAAATTACATTACTCTGTTATTACTAACACTAATGTATACTGAGAGAAAATTACATTAATCTGTTATTACTAACACTAACATATATTGAGAGCTACACTTACATAAGCAGTTGGATAAGGTTTAACCACACATGCTTTTGTGCAGAAATCAGATTCTGGTATGGAAAAATACTCTATTTTGCATTCAGAAGAACTGAGTATTTGGGTGTAGATGAAATGCAGTTTTGTTTTGCAAGCAGAGGTTAGTAATTATCAGACTTGCCCATGGCTGTCTCACTGGAGGTAGGAATATGAATATATTCATATTTACTGGTGCTTTATAGGGAATTACAGGTCATGCTAACACATATAAATTAAATTTCTTTTTGTATTAATTGCTATAAATGCAGACAACGTTATACAAAATTCTCAGTTAAATTGTCCAACATAGAAATACATGGAAACCTCCTCCCTTTAAAAAAAAAAATTTTTTTGGAAATTATTTTACAACAGACCTATTTACATTTTCTGTCATCATGTATCTGCTTTGCCTTCCATCTTCCTCCTCCACTTGTGCCTTCCCTCTCTCTGCCCCCCTTTACCTTTCAGAGCTGCAGCATCTGCAGCACTACCCACAGCTGAGCATCCCCATGACTGGCTCTAGGGGAGCCAGCAGCAGCTCACCCTTAAATCTCGAGCGTGTGGCAATTGCGTTTGTGCTGGCGTTTGAAAGCAGGAAGCTCATGGAAAGGTTCAGGAGAGATAAAAAGCTCATGAAATGCCACGGTAGGAGGAGTGAAAATAACTCCTGTGAGTGCAAGTGATCCTTGGCACACCAGGAGCGCTGAGAAAACCAGTACCGAGGGATCTTTACCTTGCCACGTCCAGCACTACTAAGCCTCCCCACGGAGGCAAAGGTCACTGCCTGTTATTTATAATTAACGCCTATGCTGCTGCAACACCTACGGGCTCTCGTGATGAGCAACAGCTTCCTTGCGCCGAGCAGAAAGCCCGTCCCTGCCCCAAGGAGCTCGTTATAGTGTATGTTTGAGACGGGAGATGTCCACGGGGCATCCTGGGGAAGGAACGCAGGGAAGGGGAGGCAGTGCCGCCCCGTGTGACGCGCGCCAGCCTCCCCCCAGCCAGCGCAGGGTTATCCAGGTTTGTGCAAAGGGCAGAGGGAGATCTGCTGGAAGAGTTTTTGCAAATCTGGCTTTACTGTCATTATCAGGGTTTTTCTTTTTTTTTCTCCCCTCTCTTCTCCACTACAAAGAGCAGCACAGGAGAAAGCAGGGAAGAATTTGTCTGAAAATTTGGCAAACAAGTGATAGCGGATGATGCTCTCAGCTGAAAGGAAGCAGGGGGATGCAGCTTCCAAGTGTCGAGGGATGGGGAGGGAAATAGGATGTAAAAGGTTCTTGGGTCATAGCGACCCCAAATCTGGCCCCACTGGGAGAGCCCCCGCTGTCCGCAGCCAGCACCTGCGGTGGGGACGAAGGACAGGTCCCTGCCTTGGGAGGAGAGATTTCTTCCTGCGCAAGCTGCGGGATCATTTCCCCTCTTAGAAAAAAAGTGGGAGGCTACTTGCCTGTTCCCAGGAACCTGGGCTGAAATTCTTTCCTCTGGCCAAGTAAATAAGGAAAATAAGATTCACGCATAATCAGTGCAGTCCTTGATGCCCACTGAAGGCTTTAGGGACTTCATTTGGACATTATCCTGCATCCCATTATCACACTAAATCTCAACAACTCCAAAGGAGTCAATATTCGGTTAATATTTATTACAACTGCATTTTCGCTAAGGAAATGCAGATGAGGTTTTCTCTGCAGATCTAATACCAGAGAAAGATTTCCGTGTTCTCTACGTGAGAAAATACAGCAATGATATTCAGAGAGGTTTTTATTTTAATAATAATTTTTTTTTCTCCCTGTCTGTCTTTCTGCTGATTTTCAACCCTTCCTCTCAGGTCAGGACCTCAGTCAAAGCACAAAGCTAGACTGTCCTATAACTCCTTTTGCTGGCTCCAAAGTTAAGAAAGCTTCAGAAGGTCAAAGAGAAAAACATGAAAGAGAAAAATGAAGGGGAAAAAAACCCCAAACCTACTCGTGTTCCTTTTATTTTACATTTAATGACAGAAAGGGAAAGAAGGGGGCACATGGGGGCTCCTGTTTCGATGAAAAATCTACAGGGAAAAAAAAAAAAGTTGGTCATTTTGAAATACTTCTGAAGGAAAATTGTTGACTGCTGCTACAGAAACATACCTGTACTTCTTGTGTCTTGGTGGCACGCGTAGCATGCTGACTCCAGCTGCATGGCATCGGTGTGACTGGAGCTGCCAGGGACTGCAAGAATCCTCTGCTCTGTGAAGTGGCAGTGCCACAAAACCGCATCTGTGCTTCCAAAGAATAAAGAAAAAAAACCTGAAAGAAGCAGCATATGGGACATATGCCTGGTGTATGGCACTTTCACAGCCAGAGAAGAAGCAATTTTTCCTTGGGCATTAAATCTGCAGTCTTTTACTGGCAGTGGGGAAGGGGTCAGAATGAGGAGCTGGTGAAATACAAGCTGTCTGGTGTATTCACGCTGGCAGTGCCACCCAGGCTCTTCATTCTCCCGTTCCTCTCACTCCCGAGACCTCCACGCTTCCTTTACTCGCCTCCTCCCACCGGCAGACGGTTTGAGGTCTGGAAGCCTCTGTAGCATCGCACTCCCGGTGCCGCAGCCGTTGGGAGGAAACGTAAGTGGGGAATAAATGGGGACCTTGCTAAAAAAGAACAATCTGACACCAAAATAGCTTCACCTGATGTACAGAAATCCCAAATGATGATCATCTCCCAGCTATTGCGAGCTTGAGCGTGAGGGGAAGGTGTCTAGCCATAAGAGTGTTGTCTTTACAAAGCTGTGCTAACGTTCATGTTCAGAAAGAGGTTCCTGAGGATAAAGGCAAGGAAACTGCATCTTGTCTTCCAGTAGGGAAGGGCTGGAAAGTATCTTTAAAGCCAGAAGGAAACACGCAGTAGAGAACTGCTGCTGCAGATGAGAACAATTTTAGGTGTCTGCAGATGATCAATGAATTCCCTGTTTTTCAGTAGAGGAGAAAAAGGAAGGAGGAAGGAAGTAGCTCTAGGCGGATCCAATACAGGGAAAATTGGGTCTTTCTCACTGCAGAGCAGACCACAGCCGGCTAAACAAGCACACATGACCCTGGTTGGAGAGCTGGCAGCAGCCCTGAATGTATGGCTTTTGTCTTTGGGCGGGCAATTGCCTTTCCGAACATGAATTTGTCTTGGTCAAGAGGATTACTTTTGGCAATCAAAAGGCATAACAAATAGACTCAAACCCAAAGAAAAAGCGGTAAATGGAACATGGTGATGTGGTAAAAAGGTTTTTGCAAAAACGTGGGAGGCTGCGTCACTCACAAGCAGCAAAGCCACCACCGAGCTATGCAAGGTAACTGCAATATCAATAAATTACACATGCTGTACCAGCATGCAGACCATCCCCTCCTGCCTTAGACAGGGTACCACTGACTCTCCAGGGCATGCGTTGCTGTGGCTGGTTTCCTTTGCAGCTTGGCTCAGGATGATTTTTTCCCCCAGAGAGTCACAAACCCAGCACAAGTGGGAAGGGGCCCCCACGGGTCTCCAGCCCAACCCTGTTCCAGTGTTTGACCACCCCGGGTTGAAAGATTTTTACCCTAGGGAAAAGGTTGTTCCTTACAGCTAATCAAAGTCCCCCTTTTTCCAGCTTATTAATTAGGTCAAAATGTCCAAATCTCTAAAATGCCATGAGTTCACTCTTTGAGTAGGCTGTACCATGTCCATTTTTAATTTTGATTTCTAGTGTGATCACTTGAGAGGACGGAATGGGAAGTACAATAATTTAGATACACAGTGTAGGAAGGAGTAGAAGAAAAAAAAAAGAAAATACAGGCTACCTAACAAAAGAGAATTAAATCAATCTCCAGAGGACAATTGGTTCTCTTGGGAACCCCAATAATGAAATCCACAAATGTAGGACAGGCTAAGAAAGACTGGTTGTGGGACCTGAGAAGAAGGTCTGGAGGTTACAACAGAAGTGAAATTAGTAAAATGGTAAGCTCTGATTCAAAGCATACAATCCATGAATGTCCTAAGGAACCTGTAAAAATGATACTGAGGAAAGTTATTCAGAAACACTAACTAGCCTGAAGATTCTGATCTTCCTCACAGCCCCCTAAAGCCAGATAATGACCCATTCAGAGGCGTTTTATACATATAAAAATATCACCTCTCTGTATTATCCCATAACTATCTTCACATCACTGGGAAATCATAACATATTAGAGAAAAACAAGCCTAAAACTTTAAAATATATTAGCTCAAAAAATGGGCTTTTACCATAAATATTAAATGAAAACCTGCAGTTGAATGAACATCCTTTGCCATTTCTCATCGTGATCACTTTTCCATAACTGGAGTAAATATTTCATAGTAATAAAGCTAAATTCTTGTTCTTAAAAATTGGGTTTGCTCAGATTTAGAGAGGAAAATCTATTTCCAAATCTATTTCCAAAATCTATTTCCAAACAAGCATGCTGCTCTTCAATCCACAAGTTCAAATCCAAAAAATAAAAAAAAGAGAAGTGCTTTCACAGCAAGCCCTCGCAGGGTCCCAGCTGCTGCAGTTGCTCTGCCTCCATTGCAGGAACCTCACCCAAGTCTCTTCTCCAGACCCTATCAGCTCTCAACTGCTTCAGATCAGGGTAAGGTGAAAAAAAGGCACAGTTAAGGGAGAACAAGAGGTTTCCAGACAAAATCTTTACCTTTACCAGACTTTGACAAGAGCGCTGCAACTAACATCTGGGCTTTTATTAAAAGATAGAGATATACTAACTACAGACAGAAAAAGGTCTTCAGATATTTTTTTGTTCCAGAAGAATACACTGATACACATTGCTAGAGAGAAAAGGGTGTCACCAACTGGTGATCAACAGCCCTCTGACATGGTCCTCTGGGTTTGCTTTCCAACTGGGTACTGAAAGAGCCCAGACTGCACTTTGTGACTGCCAAGGTAGGGATCGTCCCCATTTGTGTACCAACATTGCTTTCTTCAGCGTTGCTCATCCGTAAAACCAGCTCTGAATAGTAAACAGGTCTGTCTCGTTGGGTACTGACGAGACCAGAGCCCAAGCTCTGATGGCTGTCCCCCATATGAGTCAATAGTGTAGTCTGCAGCCAGCTTCCCACTAGCGTGCCGTAGCTTATTACCTGCAAACAGGTAACAAAAGATCAAAAGATCAAAGCAAAATTGGAAGGAAAAACCGGAGAGAAGGACCCAGCCATTCATCCTTGTAGGAAAACTGAGAAATGGCAGAGGATTTTACCCTAGAAAAAGAGCATCTGACAGATGATACAGGATAACTGCTGTAAATATGTGACAAGATGTCAGGAAGAAGCTGGGAATCAATGACATCAAATATTCAAAGAGGAAAGAAGATAATAATGGGCTTACAAGAAAATGGGGGAAAAGGAGGCCCCGAGTGCAAATGGACAATAGGAGATGGTTCAGAAATCGGTCAATCAACAGTGAACCAACACAAAGAGCATAAAATACCTGTTTGGGATCCCATGCACCCCTCATCCCAAATGCTTCTTGCCAGCCTGACCCTCAATAAAGTTATTTATATGTAAGAAAGAAACGCCAAAAGGTGGAATATGGTGGTTGTCCTGTAAGGAGGCAATGCTCCCCATCTCGTTTCTTAGCTAGATGGGCACATTCAGACATAAGTGGTTCATTTATAGTAATGCTGTCCTAAAGGTTTTAATTCAGCTTCAGTGGAAAGTCCCTGTAAATTAGAATCTGGCTGCAAGTAATCCTTAGAAATTCAGGGGTGCCTGCAGGTAATCATTTCTGTTTCTGATTAAAGGATGGTTTCCATAGACATTTTCATACAGTTTGGGGCTACTTGGTTAAAGTCCACACCAAAAATAGAATTCTGCTATTTCCGTAATTTCTGTATGTGTAAATAACAATTTAGCTTTCTGCAGCATCCGAAGGGGCTGAATCCATTGCTATATAGTCTGTGCATGCAGGGGAACTGCAGTGCTGGAAATGTTTTGCCATTGCTTAGGGACTCTATAGGTAGCTCCAACTCAGCAGGTGTGTGATTAGAAAAGCCAGCCTACAGATATTGCCACACTTACACTGTATCTACAGTTATTCATGTTCTTCCAGGCATCTTAAACTAGCAGTCAGCTGGCTACCCAAATCCACTTTCTATTTTCTTAATATGAGCACCCATGGGAAGACTGAGATTAGATTACCCGTGGTAGCATCACTTGACAATGTTGTTAATAAAGGCAGTCGGTTCTTTATGGGCACCATTCTTTTTATCCTTACAATGTAATATTCAATGTACCTCCACTGTGTGAATGATTTATATAAGAAATGGGTAAGAAGCAGATCCTGTTCTTAAAATCTAATGACACAACCGTTGCATTTAGCAGTAGTTCACAATAAAGCTGCAGCTGTCAGGGTATTATTCCCTGTTCAAGGGCCATGTCAGCCACTTTTCAAGAATATGTACGAGTAGGAAAGCCAGGATTAGGGACGATGCAAGAAAACTACTAGGCAGAGCCTTCCCTGATCTGGAAAGATCTGAGTCTCCAAGAGCCCACCAAAACGGGGGTGTTTTATACCTCGTAGCTACCAAACGACCCAGTTTCAAATTGCCCATCAATGACCCATACCCTCATGCCACCCCTAATTTTTAATTTTTTTCCCTTGAAGCTGTATGTCCCTATGCATGTTGTGCTACCACAGCCATTTCAGATAAAGCTGTAATTAGGTACGCTACTCGTAAGCCTTTCAATATGTCACCTTCGGCGTAGGCAGATGATGAACGTTGATGAATTTTACTGTAGCCCTACTCATTATTCAGCCAAGGCTGTCTGTACCTCCTGAAAATAAAATGCATAATGGCTGCCTGTCATCTGCTGCAGCACAAACTACTTTTAAGAGACAACAACCCCTTTTTAATAGGAAGAAAGCGCAACTTTTCATTTATCATCAGCAAGAGTAATAATAACAACTACTGACCTGTGACCACAAACGCACCGTTTCACAAACTCAGAGAAAGGCAATTAAAATCTGAGGCGGCCAAATATCACAGGCAAGCTAGAAAGACGTGTAAATTGAGGTAAATAAGGGAGTCTTTTGAGAGAGCACCGGTTTAGCACCAGGGGAAGAGATGAGTAAATACACAATTCTGTACGTTACGCTGAATTATGTGAACAGGTTTCATAGCCCCACCTTATCACACTAATTCCATTTAAAATATTATCCTATCCTTCCCAAAGCTATAAACCCACAAGTTTTAAAAAGCAGGCTTTAAAATACCGGTAGAAATATATCTGAGGAGAAGAAATTACACATAAAGCCAAAACCGCCCTGCTTTTTAAGAGGTCTTGATGACAGCACATGGCACTGTGCGAGTCCCCGCTCTGGTGTGCATCTCTGGACCACCACGGACTCTGCTTGTGGGTTTTGATGTCCCCGCCTTTCAAGAGCAGAGCTGTCTCAAGGCAGGTGTCCGAGCAGCATTTGGTACAACATTTGAGCATAAACATTGTGGGTTTTCACGGAGAAAATATCCCATCTTTGCTCCTTCTTAATTTCAGTCCCTTGAAGTTGATTTTCCCAGCCGGTAGCACAGCCTGAATCTAAGCACCTGCAGGTGAGGCTCCCGGCCCCTAAAACCAGGCAGCTGGTGTCTCTCCTCCAAAAACCCGCCTTCCTCCCCAGTTCAATCGGCCAAAACCTAACAGAAAGAGGAGACAGCTATGTTGCCAGACTTCATAAATGACCCAGTACCCTGACAGTTTTGCTGTGCCCAAGAGCAGTCGGCGCACCGTGCTTGCACAGCCGGTGATGCTCTTGGCCACAGCCATTCCTTTGATTACCGTCAGCTACTGTAGCATTGCGTTACCATACAACAGGGCCAAACAGAAATTTAAAAAACCCCATAATCCTGATGAACAATAGAAAAGCCCCACACTGGCCTTGCCAGTAAAACTGTTTTTTGGCTAAGTAACTTACTGCCACAATACCAGGTGCCGCAGGACCCCGGCAGGTTTTGCACTGTGGGCACAGATCTTGTAGCCCCCATACAAAGCCTTGCACGGCTGCCTCCAGCTCCCCTACCCAAACAGAGGGTCTGAGAGGCGTTCAGGTGGGCAGGGACACCACGCATGGCAAGAGGGGGCATGGGGTGCCATGGGCTGCTCCCCTGGGTTGCAGGTCTCATAGCAGGTCTCTTCCTGGCAGATATAAAAGTAGCAGCTGAGCACCTGCAATGGGCTACCCCCGTCTCAGGGTATGCCCCATGCCCTCAGCTTCAGCTCGCATGGGGTCAACATCCAAATCTGCGAGCCACAAGCTCCCTGGCTGTACTGCAGCCCCATCCTCTCCAATGTCCCCCTCTCATTGCTTTTTCCTCTTAACATCTTGGCAGGCCTCCTGCATGCTAATAAGACAGCACTGGGCACTTGCCCAGCCAGTCACTGTCTCAGTATTAATTCAGATTTTAGATACCCCATGCAGCTGTTAGATACCCCATCTCTGGCTGTTTGCTGGATGGCCAGCTTGCCAGACATAGAAAATCTCGGGGTTGGGGAAAAAAATGAGACAACGCAGCACTGGTGTAAGAAAGCACTGCCTCTGAAAGGCAGTCCTGCTTGATTTCATCCCTTTCTCTACAGAGAAAGCAGGCAGACATTTTAGATTCTAATCTCTGTCATAAAAAAAAGAAGTAATAATAATAACAGCAAAATAAGCGTTTCCAGGCAGAAGAAAGCGAATAGCAACATTTCTTAAACTGTGTTAGATAAGAATGAAACAAGTGGATTTTATGATCTTCAAATGTCACTGCAGTGGATTGAGTATAAGTGATAAAATGGATTCATGCCTCTTATAGCAAAATTGAAGCTAGAAACATGTATAAATAAAATTATTCCCAGTTTCCTAATAACGGGCAAGCCTGTTTTACATAAATAAGTTAAGGAGTGGCAATCTAAGTGGAGTTCAGAAAGTCCACTGTCTTCCTTTGAACTATTATCAAATAAATGCAACTTTGTCCCTTTGGAGCTCTAATGAAAATCCCATCAAAATTCAATTTACAGAATGCTGAGACATAGCGCAAGCTAGGAGTATGAAATGAATTGATTTGCCTTAAACAATTATTGAGACTGGATTTGTCAGTCACATTTGCACATGAAAGTCTGCCATGTTTCAGCAGTAAGATGCTCCTGCTCTCACAGCACTTCAGGCTAACAGTAGTTCTTTCCTTTGCTGACCTCCCCACATGCCCCTGGATGAGCTGAAGACACCATCACGCATCTCTGCAGCCTGGCAATGGGGCGCTCACCTGCAGCGAACCTCCCATCACCTGCCCACCAGTTCTGGCACTTGCTGCTGGGACAGCTGGGGAGGACGTTTCTCCCAGCTCTCCCCAGCTCCTATCCTGGAGAAGGCAGCTCTGGAGCAGGATTGACAGCGTGTGTAAAACCAGCCGCGGTATGTGGGGTCCCAAGCCAGGGGTCAGACAGGGTCAAGCCCACAAGGTGCATCTGACTCCCCTCCCCTCGTTAGCCAACACAATTTTGGGATGCAGAACTTCTCTCCTTTCCTGTTTTCCATCTGGGATGAAAGGTACCTGTTTCTCTAGTTACAGCTGAACTGCAAGACTAAACAAAAAACAAGTTTTGGCCAAAAAGTTCAAAAAATTTCTGCAAATAAGGTATTTGCCTCAAAAAAAAAAAAAAAAAAAAGGAGTTGAATCAAGAATTAGAAACTATCCACTTGTTTCTGTCAAATTCAGCAAAGGGTTTGAAAATGAGAATTGCTAGGGAGACTGCAGCCAAAAAATGGAGGAGAAAGAGTCACTACCAACTTGCAGTATATCTCTAAGGCTAAAGGGGTAAAGCAGATGAGAAGAGCAGGCTCAATTCCCTGAACACCATGAAGGAGTAGGACAGAGCAGACCTCCCTGTCTGCCCGGGATGTGCCCTAAACACCATGCTGTACTGCATCCCCAGGTGAGCTGGTCTTCTCTCCTGCTAGCCCTGTTTGCAGTCATATACAAGAGGAACAGGGCAAGAGAGGTTGACTATCAATGAAGGACACCCAAGATTCAAATCTGTGCTTGGATTTGGTCTCTATTTCCACAGTCCCGTTTTGCCTGATGATGCCAAACCGGAATTGAAAAATGTTGTTTGAGCATCAAAGAAAGCGCTTCATTCAACTGAAAATGAAAAAAAAAAAAAGTTACTAATATCATTACTTATTTAGTTCTAATAAAGCTGGAGTGAAGACAGACCAACTTAGAACGGATTTGAGCTGAAAGCAAGAAGGTGCATTCAGTGCAAGGAGCACACCTGAATGTGGACGCAGTTTTGTAGTCACCACCCTTCTCTGGATCCGAGTTCAACCCTTTGCTGCTTCCTCGGCTTCCCCTGAGATTTTGTACCGTTCATTTACGCTCTGCACAGACTCTCCTTCTGTAGATAGGAACCCTCCTTCTCCCACACCTCTGCCACTCTCATATCTCTAGATTGCAGTTTGTTTTTTTAAAGGTGGAAAGACCTCTTGTGGCATCACAAGGACGTTTTTAAGATACGCAACACCAAGCATGACCACTCTTTAGCTTTATATGGAGGTTTGGAGAAGAAAAAAAGATGTTTTAAATGCATCTTTTAAAAAGAGATGCCCTTGCCGCCAGGAACTGCACCAGGTTTGCCAGAGATGCCAGAAGATGCTGCCCGGAGTGCTGTGAGCAGAGCAGCAGCACCAGCTCGCTGGGAGATGCAGTGCCTGGGCTTCCCTCGGTTTTCTTCTGATGCTTGCATTTCACCTTTGCACATGTCTTTGGGCTACGTGATGGGAGCTGCAGGGAAGCTCCTTTCCCTCTGCCACCGGCTCGATCATGTTTTAATACTGGCCGTGTGGTTCTTCCTCAGTCAGTAATGTTATCCTTTCTCTTGTTCGTAACAAGGTTAAAACAGAATTTAATAGTGGTTTGACAAGGTGTAGAAATGCTTAGAAGATAATATGATTTTGCTGGCACTGAATGTGAACACCAAAATATGTACATACACGTGCCGAGAAACTGGCATCGCCGACATGAATGCTGAAGTGACCATTTGTTTCTGATATGGCAGCTTTTTGTCGGCCAGGGAAGACTAGCAGTGAACTGATGCTTCACGCAGGAAATGCGTCAGTTGTAAGCGTATCACATTACTCCTCGGACACCCTATTTTTGGTAACTTGTTCTTTTAAATACTACTCTTCAGATAACTTTTGGATGAGAATCTAATTATCTTTCTCAATCCATTGGGAGGGAGAAAGGGGTTAAGTATTTTTCAGTTTTATTTAGAAATAGAATTACGATGAGCAGCATGAAACCAAAACATATTAGCCACGGTAGGAAATAGGATTTAATATAGAATTTTAAAAAACAATCTACCTACCTTAATGCAAAAAGCATTAAGTGATGCAAACTCTTAAAACGGGCTGACTTCTTTTTAATTTTGTTTTATTTAAGCCTGTCTTCTAAACATCTGCGTGCTGATGCGAGATGAATATCTAAACCAGTAATAACTGTGGCTAGATATTACATAAAAAGATTCATACCTGTTGTTACCTAGAGCTTTTAGCCCCAAAAGGATTGCGCAAAATTTACAATCTGTGGCTGAGATACAGTACATAAAAATGCAATGCTCCATCCATCACTGATGCAGAACAGTTTCAGGCATGAAACATGATAGTAGTTTAACTGCAACAATGCACCAGAGTTAAAGACAAGAAGCTATTAAATCCTATTATTGATATTTGGGTAGGCAGAATGTCATTGAAGGGAAACTTTTCTATTTTCTCCTGTTCTCAAAAGGCAAATAAACTACTGAGAGAGAGTGGCACAAGTGGTCAAGAGCTCAATTAAAATTTTAACCTAAGCATTTAAACTTTTAAAAATCAAATTGAATCATGTTGAAAGCTGTAGCCCATAATAGCTGTGATGCTTAACAGGCCTGCACTGAGCTTGCTTCTCAGCACTTCTGACCATTACAGTGTGCTACCTGAGCTTGGGACATGGGGAGGAGGTCAGGATTGGTCCCAAAATGGTTAGGAAGGCAACAAATTTTTCTCAAGCCAGAAGCATTTGGAAACTGGGGTTGAGAGGCTATCACGTAGTACATCTATGTCCTACGAGCTGAACACACGCTCTTCAGCAAAAGTGGGGCCAAGGATCCACCAAAGGGAAATAAAAACTAAGCAGGTTTAAGTTTATTTTCTGGAGATGAAAGCATCCTTCTTCTGTAACTCATTACTTGCATTACACTGCTTTTTATATCGCAATCTTGGAGACCACCAGCAACGTACACATGGCAGAGCGCACACTGAGCCTTCAACAAGTAGTAGGGGCCAAAACCACCTGGTTTCTATCCACTCTAATTTATTTACATGAACTTGCTTCTAAATCAACTTTCATATGACTTAAGTTTGATTAGGAGATGCTGCGGCTGAAGAATTGAGTTTAGCTGCTCTTTTCAACCTAGGCGGGATTGTATGGAGTATCAAGGCTGTGCGTTTGGCTAATCTCAACCTCAGCCCCTCCAACTCAAGTTTGAAATATTTTTCCATGTAACGTGAAGGCATTTTAAGGCATTTTGGGGATTTTGAGCACAGGTTAACTTTCTGAACCTACACAGCCTGTACACACACAGTAATGATTGCTAACACACATGTGGACCAGTACCAGTCCCATACTGGAATCATGTAACGTTTCACCTACAGGAAACACTTGTTACCTGAATGCTGACCAGAGCAAGCCCTAGTCTTAACTCCAGCACACTTTTAATCGAAGAAGAGATGTTTGAAGGACAACACCTAAAAATATAATCTCAGACGGCTTTCAATGTGCTTTAGGCACAGTCCATTTTTCTTTTCTCCCAGAGTGTCTCTTGAGTATAATCTGACAGATGTTCCTGCATCTAGTTTGAGCTGAGCCATGGTAAGCGGCAGCACGACCACAGATAATCTGTTAAAGCGAGGCTGTGGCTAGGTACCCTGCACTCACTGAAGCTGACGTGAGAGAAGAGGATACTCCCTACATGCCAATTTCTTCAGTCTTCCCTTCTCCTTCACTAACATAAGCGCCGGCGTAATTACTACCTTTAGCTCTTCTGCCAAGCTCATCCACGTTAGCCCATCCTATAAAATCACTGCGTGTCACCCAAGCTGCCGTAACCTACCTGTGAATGTTTCCAGCCTTTGCTGGGACTGTAGTTCATGATAATACACGGGCTTCCACTTTCCCGTGAGGGTAAGATAGCCCATGAGGTTGGTTGCTGCAGCACAGCTGTAACTCCTCAGATAAGGCCGTCTGGTCACTTCGGGGCTTCTGGACATGTCTGTGAGCTGGGTGTGAACAGACTTCAGTTGAATCAAAACTCATGTTGGTTTAGTTCAGCCAACAACACAGGGCATGCAGCAGGTCTGGTGTCTAAGACTTGGTCTATGTGAAACACTGGTTTAATTCAAATAGCAGCTGATATGATTTTAAATTGATGAGCTGACCCTGTGTGTACATATACCTTCTTAAATCTATTTGAATCTGGAGTGTGATTTTAACTGGCAATTTAGCACTGTCTGTTTTGAGGAGATGTGGAAGCAATTGCACATTTTAAACTAACTGCATGGATAGCCGTCGTAAAGACCCCAAATCTCTCTGAGGTTTGGGGACAGATTCCTAAGAGGTAGAGGTTGCAGGCATGACTGACATGCCAGTCAATCGCCTTCCTGACCAAAAGAGGAAAAATATCGGTTCTCATTGAAGTTTGCTTCCTTTATCATTACAGGCACTTGCAGATCTAGGATCATGAACGTATCTACAACACAGAAGAACTGCCTCTAGCAATTATCTTACACTGTGCTGCAGTGCCACACGCAATTAGGACTGCTCCTTCAACATATCAGACAGGTGTACTTCTTGCCCAGAATTATTTTTCATCTGACAGCACCGTGAAGGAAATTGGAAAAGACAAATGGAGAAAGCAGCTAAAGCAAATGGGGGCATTCACAGTGCCTGCGAAAGTGGAGAACCTGAAGAAAAAGAGTATAAGGTGAAGGAGGAAAAAGATCCCTAATCCAAACCTCGGAAAACTCAGACTGGCTTCTCCCAAATGCCATTGAGAGCAGGTGTAGGACATGTAACTGCACCATAGGTAGGCATTCAGAGATGCTCCTGTGGGATGCCCAGCATCTCCCCCACTGGGAGAGTGAGAGAAGGATGGAGAGGGGCGGAGGCAGCCAGTTGTGGTGGGGACAACTCCCTGCACGCAGCCATGGGGTTACGTTCAGCCTGATGCACAACGTCAGGCTCCCCGGGTTTCTGCTACCTCTGCGTTCCTCTTCACACACCTCTGCGTTCCTCTTCACACAAACTGCTTCCCTGCTCTCCTTGCTGGGCTGGCTATTTGCACTTTCCTGAATCCACACCAATATTTGGTGCTTGTGTGGCATTTTTCAGAGGCAGAGCTAGGAAAATAATCCAGTGCCCTGCCTGTCTCAGCAGTGTCCTTGTGGGAGCTGCTAAGCCAAACGGGGGCTGTGGAGGGTTAGGGAAAGGAAAACTCTGTTCCCGGCGATCAGAGAAATGGGATCGAGTATGCTAATGTGGAAAAATTGGTGTCACAACTGCATGTACACTGGGCAGCTATCAGTATTTCGCAGGCTTCTGTTGGTATCAACAAACTTTTGATCAGGTTTATAAAGCTTCTTTTTCCAAATGAAAGAATACAGATTAAAAGCAAAACCTCTCTGAATCTGGATGGCATGGGCTATTTTGCAGCCAGATCCCATGGCTGCTCTAGCTGCTGTTCCCCTTCTCCACTTTGATACAGCCAGAGGGTCGTGAATCTTTCCCACCTCCCTCACATAACTGGGAATGGGATCCTGACCGTGTGTGCGAAGATCTTTGATTTAAAAGACCAATTCAAATTATCTTTGACCTGGCCAGGGTTTGTCATTTTCAGATAAGAAATATGTTCAGCTGCCTAGGAGATGCCTCTCTTCCTCCCCTCAAACATTTTGAATACCAGCGGTGCAATGCAAGATGTGTGCAAAGTAAAAACAAAGACCTCGTCTGTGATTTTAACTGTTAAAATAACCATCTCTTTCCTTTGCATGAAGACGACGTGTGAATTTACACATTAAAATACCATGTATTTGAGAAATAGGCCAAGAGAGCAAGCCATCTGGCATCTAAAAAATATTGTGACAAATTTATTTTCATGAATTGTTTCCCACAACTCAAACAAACAGATTAAAGGTCACTGAGAAGGGAAAATGTGTATTTGTGCTTGGTTTGCTTCTTTATGCTTTATGTTGGCCTGAGAATATGAGATATTTTACTTTTGCATTTTAGGGAGGAGGGCAAAGAGGAGGCTGTGGGAGGACGGAGGGGCCTTTGCCTTAGGAATTGAAGGCAAATCATTCAGTCTTCCCTGGAGACCTTGACTAATCAGGGAACCAGCATAAGCCATGAGTATGAAACCTGGCTGACTGAGAGACGACCTAATTTTTATTCAGGCTATTATTTATTTTTGTTAGTGTCTATTTAACTTCAACACTTTTTTTGTTTTGTTTTGTTTTTAAGAGTCAGCAGTTCTCCCTTCCCCGGGGAGACCTCAGTGCCATCCCCAGAAGAATCAATAGTGCTGCTGGCATAAAGGACTTTTTTTAAAGTGAGAGGCTGGACTTTGTGTAACTACAGCAGAAGAGACCTTTCCTCCTTATTTCAAGGAGATAAAAGTAATGGCACAAACATTTTTAGGCACCTTAAGGACCTTTTCCTGAGGAAGCCACCTTCTTCACAGAGGAGCTGTTGGTGATCATCGCACAGAGGTTGATCGCTGTCAGCTGGACAGCAAGATGGGCAACAAGGGTGCATTCTTAATGAAGCCTACAACTCCCGAAGTTTTCTCAGAAACTCCTAGCCACAACAGTATTTGTCAAAGAGATAATCCAAAATCTCTCATATATGACTGTATCTTTCCATAGGTTAATGACTATGTTGACACAGACTTCAATGGTTGAACCCAGGCCCTGAGATCAAGCACCATCAAGCCGGATTTTGAGCCCTATTTTGTGTTAAGCCAGCCTGTACAACAGGTAAACAGCTTCATATTATCAACCACCTTCTCCACACCCTTCCACAGAAACTTTCTTACCAGTTTAGCTGCCAGTTTAGGAGTTTCACGTACACTTTCACCAGCTGCATGCAGTAAAAGGGATTTCCAGATCCAAGACTCTTAAAGAGTAAAACCCATAAACTCCAGGCTTAAGTCCTGGCCCTATAAAGTTTTTGGCCGAGTTCTCATGGATGACGACAGAAGCAAGGTTTCATTCATGGTCAGTACACACAATTATTTATATTAATGTAGGTTACATCACCATGTTTGTGAACTCACCTACTTTTACTCAGAAACACAGGCACTGAAGTGCTCTTTTCAATTACTTGTTCAAAAATATCAGCTGCCAGTTTATAAACTTCTCTTGTAGAAGCTTCATCAGGAAATATAATTGTTTTAAAATGCACTTTGCTGTAACAGAATCAAAAAATGACCCTTGCAAATGGCTAAATTAACTAGAGTGTTATTGCTTGAGGCATTTCCTATCTTTACTTGTCAGAGTGCAGCTAAGGATGTGGGAACCAGTGTATTTTTAATTAATGTTTTCTGGGTTCCATGTACAAGTTTGTTGATCTGTTTAGGCTTTTAAAATCCCTAGATTTTCCATTAAAAAATTCAACTTCCAGATGTTGAGGGAAATAACTAAGTGGTACTTACTTAATTGCCAAGTATAGAAGCAACTACTCCCATCTGAGCTAGCTCTTCAGAAATGGCAGTTTGTGACAAAGGCGCGTGCTCTCTGTCGGCAAGGATACAGAGCTCCTGGTGACGAAGTTGTTCAGGAATACAAATAGCTGCATTCTCTCCTGAATTTAGGAAAAAACTAGATTTCCATAATCTGCTACATGCTGCCTTCTATAAGAAAAAAATAAAACAAACCAAAACAAAACCATATCCCTTCAATCTTGTAGCCTCTCTCCCATTCAAATGCGAGCGAATTGGTTATCTGGACCAAGAGGTCTGGGAAAAAGATGCTTACTACAGGCCAAAGGAAAGCCTTTAGGTTAATGCCATATTGAAATTCCTTAAATGTAAAAAACAAAGGCATCTTTAGAAGCTACGGGCCACATTGGGGGCAAAACAGTCTCACTGAATCTGATCTACATCCCATCCAACGCAGGTTTTTGCTGTGCTCTGCCTCCCTCTGACGCTTCAGGATTCTGTCATTTTTATACTCTGGGTATGTTTTACAGTATATTGTGCCAATGAGACATTTTAAACATGAGCATATCTTTGAGAAGTGGTGCCTTGGGCTAATCATTCCTCCATTTAAACCAGCAAAATAGAGGAGACTGGCGCAGTGATGGGTTACTGTCAAAACATGAAAAGAGTGACGTGATTAGATGTAATGACAGGTCCAAAGCCTTTGTCCCTTACAGACAGATTTTAAGCATGACCAAAGCACAGTCAATTTAAACACTTGTATTTGAGCATGGCTCCAGGCAGCCTGCCCATTACCAGAGAAAACAAAAGGGATAAAGAGCAAGTGTAAGCTCCCAAACTGGGGCGGGCAGCCTCCAGATACCCTGGTAAGGGCTCCCCACCCCAGACCCTCACTCACACATGTGGGTGAGCAGGAAAGGTTGGGTTTCCCTCCCTGTACGTTACAGAGGCAGAGCAACTTTTAGCACCATGACAAAAGTGGTGTCATCCACCGTTTAAGAGATTGCTTGAAGCCCTGATGCTAACCCCAGCTCTGTTACTAACCCACTCGATGCTTTTTGGGAAGGCACTTACACCCTTGTCCACTCAGGCTGCAGATTTGTTGGGGAAAGGGCTGTCTTCTCCTCTGTGATGAGTGCTGTCTGACCTCAGCGTGCCCCAGGCCCATGCTGACCTTGGCCTCCTTGCCATAATGGCATCTAAGAAACCCTCCTCCACGCTGACTTTCTGCAATGAATGCAGGTCTTGGTTAAACGCACTGCAACACACAGTGTGTACAGTGAAGGGGGCTTTGATGCACCATGACGCGTTTATTCTTAGATTTAATATTTTTATGCTGGTACCATCTACTGAGCCCTAAAGATGGCCCACGCAAAAGAGTGGACTGGTCTACGTGGGTCTTCTATGAGCATTTTGCTTGGACGCAGCCGCTAAAAAAAAATACTTATTTTTCTGGCTTTGGGAAGCCTTCACTAACATCTCATTTCTTTGGCAAGGTCAGGAACACAGATATACCTCAAAGAATGCTGATTATCTCAGGAATTTCTCTGCTGAGCAAATGACTCACTGAGTTTTTAACCCTCAACGTCAAACTAAAATCTAATAAGAAAAGCTTAGAGGGGGAAAAAAGTTCATTTCACTGCAGAGAAGGACTTCTGGTTGCAAAGAAAATGAATGAAATAGTCTGTTTAGCTTGAACTATCTGTGGAGATGTCATTCATCAATAGATAATGCAATTTATTCCTCTGACATTTGCCAGCGACTCTCAAGAGCTTTGATAACAAGATCTGTACTGCCAGGCTTTAGTTTTGTTTAGAGTTTGCCTGCTTAGTAGAAGTGTTTAGAACAAGAAGAGTTTGGCTCATATTTCTGATCTGAGAAACCTTTGTTAAACATTACCAATAAAACAGTGAAATCAGTGATGTTGGATCTAGAAGCGTGGAATGGTCACAAAAAGAATTTGCTTCTCATTTCTTTCATTTTCCTCCTCCCAAAGAGTTGTATCAATAAATTCCTATGAGGATTTTATCTTCTGTATGCACCCTGAAAAAGACTTTCTTACCACCATATATACTCTGTTGATGATGAGCTTGTATCTGCGAACAATAGAAAACATAGTTTACTAACATGCACATATACAGTACGAGGGACAGAGCTAACAAGCTGCTGAGGGTGACTCTGGCTGCCTCTGGCTCTTTGCTTGTGCACGTGCCCTCTTTAGAGCAACCAACAAAAGCAACCATGTGAGAGCCAGCCTGACCTCCCATCCATGGGAGCAAAGAGAAATATAAAGGAGAAAATGAAATGAGAGCTCTTATTTTGGAGAGAAATATATTTACTGTGCAATAAAGATGTGAGAAAAAGAAGGGTTTGGTATTGCTTGCTAAATTTCATCAAATCCACAAGAAAGTCAAGCCGTCAACCAATCAATCCACATTTACATCTCAGCTTCAAAATCTAAGATCTAAACAGCACAACTGATTTTACTAAGAGTCAATCCAAAGTACCACAAATCCCAGATTTTTCAGACTGAGCACAGCCTTTATTTGTTTGACCTAAACAGAAATCAGGATAGGGATGCAGAGCTGGTGAAGCCATACACTAAGTTGAGAAGTGAAAATCCCAAAGTGCTTGTCAGTGTTATATCCCCTTCGATATACTTGGATTTCCAAGTACATATACCTGGACCTGGCATGCCATCCCAAGGTCTACTCTGTTACCCAAGTCCATGGTTGGAGGTTGATCTGGTCCCTTTGATGTGCAAATTGCTAGGGCAATTAAAATAATGAGTAAAGGAAAAGCACATACTGCTATGATACCTGTGTATTCTAACTAGTGCCGCTTTCTTTTCTGTGAATTGTAAATTTCTATAAAACACACACATACTTGATTTGCAAGGCTGGGCCTTAAGAGCTTTTTCATTCCCTTTCCATTGTTATACGAGAGCATGCCCTTGTCTAGCAAATCAAAAGCATGGCTAACAGAAGTGTTTGATGGGACCAGCGGAGGATTGCTTTGGGAGACAGCCAAGTCAGTGACCCTATAAAATGTAATTTCATTCGTTGTGGCTACGAAACATGTAGTGTTGGCCCAGTATAAAGATTTTCAAACTCACTCAGAAAAATTCAACACAGCTTTCAAAAAGGAGTTATTGAAAAATGGTCAGCAGTGGAGGGAAGGAAGAGAGAACAGCCACAGCCTCCATTCTGCTGGTGAGTTCCTGAAACAGCCATACAGCAAAATACTTCTGCTCTAGGCCAAATAGAAATGTTTCCAAATTTACACAGGGCACATAGCACAGCTTGGCTGGTGCTTCAGCAGAGATGATCACAAGAATAAGAGAATGGAAATGAGCCCTTAGTGAGTCCGTGTTTGAAGAAGTATTTTGGAGCTATTTGAATTGAGAGATGCTGGATTGCAATACAAGAAGAGCTCTTGTCTGACATCTCATCTCGTCCCCATCAGGGAGTGAAACTCCAGAAAAATATGTTTCTGCACAGTATGTCATCAACGTGAAGCTCTCCAGCTGTATTCATTGCACTGTATGGTGTCACTTGATAAGCACAGAAGGGACATTTTAAATATCTCGAGAGCAAACTGGATTTTATTGAGGAAAGAAAAGGAATAGAGAATTTGGAATCTCGCTGTTTAAATGAGATTCCTTCTGGCAACATTTATTAGATAAAAGTACAGTCCTGTACTTTGGAAATGTCTTCATTTTGCTTTAGAGAACATTTTGATCCATTGCATCAGAGACGGTAGATGGCGAGACTATTACACTTCAGGGAGTCAAACCCAGGCCCATTGAATCCTGTTTTGTAATATATCACTCAGAGGGCTGCAGTTCCTCTGGCTTTTTACAACCAGTCCTTTTACTAATTATTTGCATTGCAGCGATGAGAGACCAAGAGAAGAAACTGGGGCACGCTGACCCAGCCACTGTATCTTCTAAATTTAAAAAAGAAAATAATTCCTGCCCCAAAGATCTCGAGCTCTTCAAACCTATGCAGAGGGACTCCTGGAAAATTGTGTTAAATAGAAGAAAATATCGTTCCTGCAGCAGTATCATCATGCAAATCCGATCAATCGGTCCATGCAAAACCAGCAAGGCAGCAGCTCAGTAGCTGGCAGGGCTCTTACCCCATGACCCAAGGGCAGTTCTCCAGCACGGAGCCCTGCTCAGCTCCCCTCTCGGTGCTGCAACTCTGCGTTGCCTCAGAGGATGCAGAAACCTGTGGTAAATCTGCTCCTGTAGGAAAGGATGCTAGTTGTCCCCCCACACTGTATTTTTGGCCAAGAGTGGCGTGTCATCCATTCAGCCCATCACAGGCATCCAGCAGTGCAGTGAATTTCTTCCGAGTCCTTTAATCTATTTCAAAGGATAAAACCACTCTTACAAGGAGCCAATTCAGCTGCGATAATGATTCCTGCATGGCACAGTTTAGTATTTAATAGACATATCACCATCTGTTCTAGCTTTAAACAATAAAATCGGAGACAACGGAACCAGCAGCTGCAATCATTTAAAAAATAACAGAGAGAGAGAAAGGAGGCGAGTGAATACATGCAGTACATGCGTAGAAAATGATTGCAGGGGAAACTTTCTCGAGGTACTCTGCAAGAGAGAGCTTATTGCTATGTTCTGTATTCTGCACAGCATGTATCCATCATATTTTTTCTTATGTTTTAGACGTAAACCAGTGGGGGAGAGGAGGGAATAGAGCTCTGCAATGAAACAGTGAATCCCCATCGATGCTGATTTCTTCACAGCCAAACAGGGACTCACAGCAGTGGGGAAGACAACGCTTTTCTCTATGGGCTGCAAATGGGTCCGAGTTGGAGCTGGGGTTTATTTCCTGCTAAAACAAAGGTCTGCATTTTCCACAAGGCATGCCTTTGCCAGCAATGCAGCACCGAGGGGAAGTGATGTTTCTGGAATCAAGAGTAATAGATTGAACAGGCGTGAGTTACGGTTGCAGTAAAGTCGTAGGCAGACTATGTTCCTTCTCTGCATCTTTTTCTAGACAGCTTCTCGCCTCGCCAGTGAGCTAAAGTAATAATTTGACTGTTTTCACCAACCTTCATACAGAGTGTCTCTAGTCTAACAGTTATAGCTTGGACTAGAAATTTAGTTGTGTTTGAAAAGGTAAAATTATGTTTCACAGTATTTTTCTAAGGAAAATTTTGAAGCTGAATGAAAATCAACCAAATAGATGATAAATCTTTTTGAGTATGTATAAGAACATCACTGTAAAAAAGTCTGTAAGGATATGCCACAGAGAACTAACGTTTTGGATCTGATTTTAAGCTTATGTCATCTTTATACCTTACTCCAATGACATCTGTCAAAATCAAGAATAACATAGTCAGAGGGTTAAACTCATGTTAAAAAACACAGCTGGAATCAGGCTCAGTGTCTTAAGGTCTCACACATTCAGTACTCCTATTTAAAAACCAAAAAATCCTACTGTGAACTGAAAGCTTTGCCAAGGGCTTCAGAGGAATATCATGAGGGTAATACTAGCAGAAGGGATATCAAGATCCGCTCGTGTCTTTAAAAGCGGTTGTGAACAGAATTTGGTGAAATAGCTGGTAAACAAAAACAATCAGCCATCTGAACTAAAAGCCAAAACAACTCCCCCTTGTATGTACTACACCCAGAAATACACTGCAAATAAATGGAGTTACTATACAGCCCTCAATACAGTACAGAGACCTTGCAATAAAGTCTTATTCTCCATATAAATCAGTGTAACAATACTGAAAGCCCTACAGCCAAGCCTATTTGTGCTAATTTAAAAACAGCTGAGTGTCAACCTTGATTTTATTAATAACTCAATCTACAACACTAGTGAAATTTCAGTTGAAGCTCCTCTCAACTTGGCGCTCTCAAACATTTGCCTTTAGTATTTTCTCTTTCCTAAGTCCTTCTGCGCTTTCTCCTCACAGTCCTCCCTTCCTCCTTGCTTGTAACCACGTTTAGTGAAGAGTGGCTTGGGTCACTCTACCTACTTGTAAGAGACGATCATAAATCATGTCCTATGACCACATCACATATAAATTTGAAGATCAGAAAAGCTGCGTCACTATTTGCCCTGTGCTGTCACTAAAATCTATCTAGTGCAAAGACACATGCCCAAATCGGATTCTAACAAGACAGTCCAGACATGTATTTTATTTGCATGTCAAACACTTTCTCAGAATAGGTTCCATTTTTTTTTCACTATGTCTCTTACCTTGAAGCTTTTTCAAAACTCTCTTTGTTCACTGTACTTTGGAAACCTGGAAAGGAAGCCTCCAGCTGGAGTCAGCCTCAATAAGACATACTGGGGGACTCTGTAACTGATAGGGTCATAGGGAAACAGATGAGCAACAAAATTAATTAGAAGATGAAAAAGGTCATGTTAAAAATTATGCAAGTTGAGCTAATGTACTGGAAAGCTGCTTTTAATGATGATAAACTTTGGAAGAATTAGTACAAACTTAGAGCAGCAGCATCCAAGGTGGTAAAATCTGAGCTGGACGGATTTATTCCACAGTTTTAACATAGCTTTTGTAGACGCAGTAACCTTTCCCTGTGAATAGCTTGTCTAAAATGGGCGCCAAGTTGAAACTTGGATAGCACAGTACTGGTTTTGTTTGGACATCTGCTGCTACTGCTCTTATTTACATGTTGCTGGTGAATGTTTGACTTGTTTGCAGTAAACATGATTGTTATTGAAGGTTTGAAGCATATGTGTCACGTCTGTGGAACTAAGCAGTGAAGAACATGGAGCTTGGTGGATGCACTTTCAAGTAAGCAATGAAATCAACTATTTCGATTCTGGATATTACCAAAAACTTTGGTCTTAGTGAAATAAGATGTAGACTTTTCAGGCCTGAGGCATGAAAGAAGAATCAGTATGTATAAACCAGTTTCATTTCTTACTTCCTTTATGCAGTGTTAAGAGGACAGACGGAAGACTTACACTGATTAGCAAAGATAAAGCAATTGATATGCTCCTGAAGGGACTTGCTATTCTGACATATGGAAAAGAAAATACGCCGCTGAAGCACATTTTCTTGCCATGTGTTGTGAAATCATTAACAAAATCTAGTCATTAATACTGACGAGATTAAAACAGTGTGTATCTTAGTGTGGTATTTAAATAATAAAATAAAATTTTAAAAAAATCTCTCCTTCGAGCTGCGCCCTGGCTTGGGACAGCGCTGACGGTCGTGTGAGGACCGCGAGCTGTAGAGGTGAGATGTCCCACTGCACGAACGGGAATGCCTGCGGAGCTCCAGCCACTGAAGAGCTACCACCCCACGCCACAGAGAACTAGCAGAGTACAGCCAGCATCCCAGTTCAACAACAGGTACCAGTATTAGCTCTTCTGTACCACAGCTGACTCCTACCAACCTCCCACCCGCAGAGGCCACCTACCAGGACATGGGGAAGTGACGGGGAAGTATCACTGCTGCTGGGAAGGAGTGGTGCCTCCCTCGGGACCGTCCCCCCTCACCCAGGCTCCCGTGCCTGGCACACACAGCCAGCAAACAACCTGCTGCCTAGCTACGCTTGTCGTGAGTAAACAAATTAAGAGTTATTCCATCTGCCTGGGGATATTCACAAAGATTAGCAAGTCTAATGATAACCCTGGGCTCCCTCTCTGTCACAGTCAGTGAAGGAGCTTCTTTCTGGACCATGTCACATCAAAATAGGGTCAGTTCCTTCTGCTGACCTTCATGCACAATTTAAAGAGATTTTCAAGGAACACCCCTCCCAGCAGGAGAAAAACACCTTTTCACAACCTTAAAAAGAAAAAAGGCAAACAACTAATACACTTGATTCAAAATCTTAGCTACACTTCATAATGTGTCAATAAATAATAAATGCAATATATGTAATGCACAGTGAGTGGACAGAAGTTATATCAATATTGAAAGAGAAATTAAATGCAATGAACGCAGAAGTCCCACTAAACTCTCTGTGGAGACCTGGCATTGTCTACAGAAGAGAACCCGCCCATGCACCAATGCAGATACATGAAAGTTTCACCCAGGAGTAGGGCTGTTCTTTTATTATCTGTGCTACTAAAATAAAGCTATCCTACCACATATAAAGCAAACATATCTGTTTGGTTATTTGCAATCAGTCTCATTCAGCTGTCCATGCTTCTGGGATATCTCTGGCTCAAATCTGTTGCTTTCGTGTTGTTCTTGTTGTATTTTCCTATGACCTTAGTTTGGCACTCTAATGTCAAGGTAAGGCCAATGTGGTCTGTAGGTCCATTGCTAAGACTCTGATAAATACTTCTCTTGAAAAAGTGTGACTGTATTTGAACTCTGCTGCTGCGTAAAAGGGCTAGAGGCTGATCCACAATATATTGACTTGCCCTCTGAAGAATCCTCTCTTGACTCTATCAAAGCCCAGAGAGGCTGAATTAATCTTTTGTACATAATCCCACATCAGCTAATTGTGTGAGGAGCACGTGAAGTCATCCTGTGCCTGAAGAGATGCCACCAAGTCCCTCTCAGCCAAGTCAATAAGCATCTGTGCATCACTAACAGGACACTGTGTGAGGAACAGCCCTGCATTAACCTACTGACCAGTGGAGACCATGATGCTGTCTGGGAGAAGTTTCATGAAAATTTAGAGGACGCTTACAATGTTGTTTCAAAGATACTTTCAGGGCAGGATTTGTCTCAGTTATTTACACTTTCATTCGATGGATATCTACATCTGAGCAAGCACCTTATGGTCAACTGAGAAAGCAAGAGACTTCAGTGCCCCAACCCCTATCTCGTCTGAGAAACCAGGACAGCATGGTGGAGAGCTTGAATCCTCTGAAGTACCTCTCTCTCTCCATTGACTAGAAATGGAGACAAAGATGACTAGTTCAGAGATAAATATCAACACTGTAGGTAGCTAAACTCAAAGGAGACAAACTCTATCCATAATGTCCTGCAATTGCCTTAAAATACCTGTCACATGCTGAATTATATTGTGTCACCTGCTTATAATTCATTAGTCATTGGAGAGGTGGGTTAACTAATTCCTAGTACGTAGAGATTCTTTTTGACCAGTAAATACGTAAAACTTCAGTGTCATATCAAAAATGTATGCATCAGCAACTAGAAAGATTTGTCATTAAGAATGTAGTTACTTTTTCTAAGCTATTTCTTAGTAAAGGTTACATATCTAAACAAAATCCACAGATACAGAAGCCTTCAAGAAGCATCGTTAGATTCTGCCAAGTAAAGTGGCATCAGTAGCTGAAATTTCAGAGCATAAATTTGACAAGTGGGAGAAAAACTGAGAAGTCAGAGCTCACAGATTCAATAAAGCATTGTGTCTGTGGGCAAAAATAAGAAGTGGAGAACTCTGTACTGAAAAGTAAGAGGACCTGGAAAGCAGGGAGGAAGATAATTTGAAACTAGTAACTTCATGATGAATAGCCTGATCAAAAACTGCAAAGAAGATAAAGACTGACTCTCCAAGACTAACTTGGAGATATGTCAAAAAGTGATGCTGAATAACCTCCAAAGTGCTTGTTTGCTCTCGGAAGGCATGACATCAGGAGACACAAACAAACCAAAATTAAATCTGTAAACATGGAAGAAATCTTCAGGAACCTGGGAGGAAAAAGTTGGCAATCCGTGAGGAGAAGCAAGAAGTGCGAAGTAAGGGTGATAGGACTTTACAGCTGAGCACAACTGAGAGTGGTAAGAGGTTTCTTTGATGGTTAATATATGTCTGCATGTGTATTAACGTGAGACTGAAACACTTCCTCTCTTGGTAAGTGACTTTATAAGACAGACAATGCAAACACCCGACATCTTAAGAGAATAAGCAGCTGACTCTTAGTGACTCCTTCTGGAAGGAGATAAAAAGTAATAAAATGTGATACCAGAGAAGAGCTCGCCATACGCCTTTCAGAGGACAGAAAAGCTTGGGGAAGACATGGGAAAGCGTCTCTTTGCACGAGCAATCCCTGCCGAGGGAGTGTGGTCGGGGGGATGTTGCCCAGGGGCACAGCCATAGGAGGGGAGCTGTTGGGGAATGGTGCACTTCAAAACAGTTTTTACTTCTCTAATAGTCACATAAATGCAGCCATATAAGATGTGGGTGCTGCAGCAAGTCAAGGGCAAATACTGCTGGCAACAGCTCTGCCAGAAGAGAGGGATGCATGGTCTCAAGTCAAATACGCCCAGGTTCTTCTCCCGTTCCCAGGGAAGGGGACGCAGGGGGATGCCGGAGCGATGGAGGAGCTGAAGCCGCCTGCTGCGACCCTACGCAAGCGCTCGCAGGAATTTCACAGCAGAGGGGCCCGTGCCCGCTCGCCCGCGATGCTGGGTTCCCATCACCACTGCCTCGCAGCACTCCAGATGAGAGCTGCTCTCCGGGAGGCAGCATGACATCCGCTTAAATTGTCAGTGTTTTACTGAACTTGTAACACACCAGGCAGGAGCGCAAGAGGAGATGGCATTTTAATCAAGAGATTTGCCCGTCGCTGGGACACGGCCAGGGAGGGAGCCCGCACACCTTCCCGGGGAAGCGGCAGGGGCGGGAAGGACACGCGTGCAGGCACCAGGCTCTCCTTTTCCAGGGCTATGCAGTAAAATCATCGTGCATGCTACAGAGGGGGCACATCTGGCAAATATCAGACACAGACTTGAAATACTCTGAAATTAGGATTTAGGGTTATTTGATCTTCCTTTCTAGTAGAAACTTTTTTTGTATGAGTATAAAAATACTCCCAAGAGAAACTGTAACCCAGAGGCATCAATTTAGATCCGAATCATTCAGTGCAATTTTCACATCAGGTTGAAACGAGACCCGAATTCTCAACGTTTCTTTTTCTCCTAAACATGTTCTGTGCAGCAAATCTCATCCTATGAAGAAAGGCAAAGGGGACAGGGAACAGAATACCAGAAGTAATTAATGATTTTGCATGCCTCTGATTTTCAGGTAGCTGAAATACCTTAAAAGGTAACTGAACGATTTTGAAAAACAGTTTTTAGTACGTCCTTTCTAGGAATCAGATTTCTTAACAGGTTTTGAAATTAAGAACTGAAAAATCATTCAAGTTCTTGAAAATAAAACTCCTATTTTTAATGCCATCTCTATGAAGAATGGTCAAAAGATCTCAATTAGCAGCTCTCTGAAACTGCAACCTCAGTCAAAGCAAACCCCAGAGCAAAAGTAAATTTTTGGTTCACACTCCGGAGTATTCGGTTAATATACGTTAATGGCAGAAAAACTCTGTTCTGCAGACAAAAGGACTAGATCTGGGGCTGTAACCCTGATTACATGCAGGCTCCAGCAGATATGCAGATGACTTTTCCATGACTGAACTAACAACAAACTCTACCCGCATAGGTGGAAGTGAGGGTTCCCCGAGCCAAACCCACAGATTTTAGGGACCAATAGGTGCAAAAATAATGGAGTTTTTGGCTGAAGATTGCATGCAGCTTTGAGCAACAGCTGTCACTACATCGAAAACAAAGATTAGACCTGGAGTGGTGGAAAAGCAGACTGAAAGCAATTACAAGAGTTTTCTGAACTGGGGGAGTTCTAAAAAGCGTCCAGTCAGGGATGTAATGCAAGCTGCCATTGTGCAAAATTTTATTTCAAGGGAACATGATGCGTTAGCTTTATAGCGCCGTGCAGTCATATGCCCTTTCAAGCCAAGGGGCATTGGCTTTTATTTCAGAAGGCTCCGGGGCGGGGTGGGGCGGGGGGAAGCTTTTAAGCTTTGCATTTCACATTATCTACTCTCCTTTATGCATTGCATTTCCCCTTGACAAAGCCTTTCTGATGGCGAGGGACCAGCTCTCACTCTTGCTGCCGACTGCATGCCCAGTCCTCTGCACGGCGCCGTGACTCCGCCATCCAGGAGGAGACAGTAAAGGCTCCAGGCTAT
>NW_009214870.1:56881-77082 GCF_000690835.1 Fulmarus glacialis
AAGAGGCGTCCGTTTTACCGAAAGGCAGCTAGAGCTGGTCTGAGATAAGGGCACTCTCCTTGGACTGAGGCACATCCATCTCTGTGTGCATCATAAGGTACTTCGAACCAAAGTTGCTGATTGTCAAGAGTCAACCCAAAAATGGTGCTGTCCGAACCGAAATGAGAATGAGAAATGGGGCAGGAGCCAGTCTCTAGAAATGGCCAACACACCCCATCCAAATCCCAAGTGATCCAGACTCAGGTGATCCCCAGAGGACCAGCGTCACATCAGTGGTTTACCCGCAGGTTTAGAGGTTAAGGTTAATATAATTTGACTTCTAGCAGTACATGCATGGGCATGCCCCCATGCACAAGAAGCCAAAGAGTAGTGTTTCTGAAGCTGACCACAGGGCATGGATTTGACAGGTATTAACGTCACTGAGAGTAGTGCAGAGGATTTTTCGGAAGTTCTCAGCAATCACCTGCCCCAATAAAAATCCTGTGAGTAAGACTTTTTGTCCTTGATCGTGGAAGCACTTTGGATATCTAAATTTCCAAGTCAGGTGTGAAAAATCACAGCCTCTTTCTTCCAAAGGCCTCTAAATCTAGGCTAGGTATATGCAAGAGAAGAGATTCAATTGCAATACAGAATTAAATAAATACATGAAATTAAATGTTCCAAGCCAAAATTATAGTGAATCAAAATATAATCACATCAGCAAATTGCCCTAATGTGACAAATTCAACAAGTCATCCTAGACTTCAGTTAATGTTATTGCCTCTCCAAAATTAGCATAATGATATTTCACAACTCCAGCAGCCTCAAGTTAGTTTAACTACTAGTGTTACTTAGCTCCAGAAGCCTTGCCAAGAAGCCCTAACATTTTGTTTACTCATTACTATTGACATGACTGATGTCATCACTGAATTGGCCTTATTTCCTGTCCTCAACCTGAGATGCTCTGGACTACACCCTCTGATACTCTGTATGGAAAACAATCAGCTACGTGCAGTGCTTTACAATAATTTCAGCTGACATAATTGCCAGGTCATTAGAGTGACACCCTTCTGCCGAGTGCCTGCAAAGATCAAGCCGGGCCCTTTGTGCTGGCCATAACAGTGAAGACTTTGTTCTGAGCACGCTTCATCTTGGGGATGAGTGTCTGGATGCGAGAGCTGACAGACAGCAGAAGACATAGTCTCCGAGCCAACAAGAGTTGACGCTATTTTAAAGGTGGCTTTGGCACCTAATGAAGGGACCGTAAAAGAGCTGCTTGCAGAAAATAGTCGGGGATGGAGCAACCCTGAGTTGATTTAAAGAATCAAAGACACAAATGGGAGTCTCTTACACTTTAAAGACACTCTTTAAAGAATCAAAGACACAAATGGGAGTCTCTTACAAAGGCACAGGTGGAGAAATAAGGAGAACACAAGTCTGCTGGACTGAAAAGCTCGAAGTCTTTGAAATGCAAAAGACTTGATATTTCCACACGTCCAAGGGGAAAAGAACTCCTATTTGGAGTTTCCACCCAAAGCCAGGGGAAAAGCCTGTGGGAAAGGGTTCCTAGAGGGAAGAAGGACTGAGCAGCTGGCCTGCTAGAAGCAAGGATGGGGTGTAGAGGCTGAAAAGATTAAGGAAAATCCAGATGCCAGCTAAAATCTAAGTTGAGATGCTTGTACCTGTTTCCATCCAGGACAATCGTGTTAGAGAGGCAAAGGCAACACAGCTGACCCCCATTGTAGGGGTTTGTGCAGCACTACATGGAAGAAGAGCACACACAGTTACTTATTTAAGAAAGGGAGGAAAAGAGCTTTGAGGATAACCTTGAGATCTAAGTCTGGCCTCACCATCATGCAAGTGTTCAGAACAAAACTGGGAAGAAAAGAGTAATTAAAGACATAAAAGTAAAAGGGGACAACATTTAGCATATATTTACCCAATGGCAGTTATGTCAGACTAGACTTTTGTCTTTCTTTAATGAAAAACTTATTTTCTAGACAAAAGAAAGTGTGGTAAATTGCATCTGTTGGAACTTCATTAAACCACTATGGAGGATTATTACATAAGCTGAGAATTAATACAGGAAATTTCAAGTGCTTAAAGTGTCTGCAACCAGCTGGGCTGAAGAAAGGTTTCATCAGGCCAGAGGAAGATTATAAGCAAAATTCATTACAGATCAATCTTTTCAATTTTTCTATTCATATTCATTAGTGTTTTCATTAATTATATTGTGTCATCAGCACATTTCCTACCAAGATTTCAAAGTGGGAACTCGCTATTAGTGAAGAGGACAATAAGAAAATTGTCTAAGAAAAACTAGACAACTATGAAGAGAAAAACAATGGAAATTTAATTATAAAAAGTGCCAGATCGTGCACTTAAGTGCTATAGTGAATCAGATACTTCTCAGCTGGCTCCTAGGAAGAGTGGGGAAGAGGGAGCTGTTTTACAACTAAGCTAAGAGCTTAGTTTGTTCTAGCTGTGAGACAGGACTGAGTGGACACACAGCTGTCCTCTGTAAAGAGAAGGGCAATAAGCAATGGGTCAGAAGCACAGAGCTGCCCTTAGAAGAACACAGGAGTATAAACTGACCAGGAATAAATCTAGCTTAGGAACTAGAACACTCAGATTTTGAAGCAGCATCCAAAATAAATAAGAGAGGCCCAATAATTTGAACTATCACATTTTCAAATTTACAGCCTTTATATGATCTATAAATATTCTATAAATCAGCAACAGTGAGGGTTGCAACTATGCACAGCTCACTGGAGATGAAGTGTACTGCAGACGACTCCAGCCTCTGATTTCCCCTTTGCTTCTGAGTTGTTGAAGTTTTCCTCTAGAAGTTCTGTATCTTTGCACATATAATCCAAACTTCCTGAAAAACACTAATACTCCAAAGTGGATCTGCATTCACTGATGGTGGGAATTACTCAATGTGGTGGCTCGCAACAGTAGAAGCTCAGACCTGTGCCTGTAGAAAGTCCTGTTCACACGCTCACTCAGACTGTAAGCAGTTGTCCCCACATCTCTAGGTCAGGACATGAAAGGGGAGACATAGGAATGGCTGTACTGTGCGGGACCAAAGCTCCAAAGGGTGTTTTCTCCAACTAGTACTCAAGGCAGAATGCAAGAACAGGGCAAGTCCATAGAAATGCTTCACTGCATGCTTTCCTGGGGAGCAGGGGCTGAGGCACTCTATAGGCGATAAGAGACGAAAGATTATCACTTTATAGAAGGTGATAATAGCCTACCCTCACTTGAGTCACTGCCTCGTCTATCAAGCAAGCTGAAAAATGCCACTAAGCATAGTCTATGTGTTAGAGAAGAGCAAATATATTTTGGACTTAGAGTCACAGGATGCTACACTGTGACTTCTCACATAATTTATTTCTACTGTCCCCAAAGTGTTTTCTCACAGATGTTGTTAGTAGAAATTAGGGAAGCTCCTACCCTTAAACTGTGCTACTGCATGGTATATAGTCACTAGATTTCCTCTGTATTATTTCTGTAAGCAAAAATATGAATAAGTGAAAACAAGTTGACCTTGAGAGGATACTATCAGCTTTGCCTGAACCCTGATTTTGCTATATATGCAAAGGCATGTCAGGGTTCAGACAGTCTTAAATATACAGCAAATTCATGTAGTCATGCATTAAGATCCCATGCAGATGTGAAGCCCTCAGTAGCACTGAGCTCTTTTCTGTTTCCCACTGTAAGACTGCAGTAGAGCAAACTACTGCAGACTATTCTGCAGACACATAATTCCGTTTCTATACTGATAAATGCTGCAATATGCAAATCTGAAGCATAAATCCAAGAAAAATGCTATTATTCTACCAGGTATTGATATCGTATGTCAGTGCTGTTCTATAATAAAGGGAATTATTCGAACTGCTGACTTCCCAGGCCAACACACCTCCAATTTCCTTGACTGTCCTGCCCAGTTCTCTCATTCTCCTAGCTCCGTACCCTGCAGAAATTTAGATGGGAATTTCCCTAATTTACACCAATGTACTGGCAAGCTTGGTAGCGACTCTTCTCAGTAGCACGGATAGTAATCATCTTGATACAGAAGCTATAACACAGCTTTCCAGTGTGTGGGCACCTGAAAATGCAGCGTCTAAGAGGAAAATCAAAGCTGATGGCCCCCAGAAACGAAGCCTGCTCCAGCAACTGGCTCTTTGCCAACCATCAAGACAAAGGAGAGGGGAGTTGTTCAGTAAAATAAAGTATAAGGGAAACCGCAAAAGCATTTTAGAGCAAGCCAGGCCCATATTCATCATCTACACAGCAAACAGGCTCAATAACAGGAATTTCGATGAATTTCAAGTAGGCGCAAAGGTTCAAGTAACAGAGTTCATCCATCAAAGCCTCAATTACTCCCAGTTATCCAGGAGGGGGTATGGTTTAAGTACAGACCATTGCTTACTTCACGTCAGCTTTATGCCTTTTGTGTCAGAGGGTTTGTTTTTCTGGCAAACTTGACAGCTTCTGTAACGGCAAAAAAGATGCTCTCCAAAGAGTGTGGGTAGGGGGACCTGCCAGCGAGGCTCCGCTATGGCCCAGGCTGAGGTCAGCACATCAGAAATCCCCTGGGGAGGCTCCCAGGAAGCTGGAAACAAGTGCGTGTCCATAAATAACTGAAAAAGGAAAGCTGGAAAAGTAGAGAAAGAAATCAGAAAAGGAATATTACTCGCTCTGTCTTTCAAAATGGGGGGAGGTAGGGATTTTTGAACCTCTCCACCCTGCCTCTTCTCCCTTCGGCACAGAGGGAGACATCTCTGCCAGTGGTGCCGAGGCACCCCCGTACCCTGGAGGGGTATAAGTGCAAGGAAACAGCTTGGTACACAGAGATCCCGGTCAGCTGTGAGACAGGATCAGACCGAGTCTCGGGTTCTGCTATAATCTGTTCAATGTGGGGTTTGGCCTTGTCCTTTCTCCCAGAAAGAGAGAACCAAGATCTCCTGGCTCAAGGAGGTCCTGGGTCCAGGTCAGCATAGTGACCTGGAAGAAGGTGGGAATCTGCACTTTAAAGAGCTCCAGCTTCTTCCAGACCGGTGATCATGTCTTTTTTAAAATAACAGCAGTTATCATGACTCATGATTTTCGTGGCTGG
Source organism: Fulmarus glacialis (assembly GCF_000690835.1). Lineage (NCBI taxonomy): Eukaryota > Metazoa > Chordata > Aves > Procellariiformes > Procellariidae > Fulmarus > Fulmarus glacialis. The sequence continues at coordinate 61,983 of NW_009214870.1, forward strand.
TGCATCCTAATTACAAATGCCTGTTTATTTTGTGTGTGCATTACACTGAATTACATCTTAGATGGAATAATATCATTTTATTCTCCTAAAAAAAAAAAAAAGCAGAAAAAAAAAAGATATCAATTAGTCTCCCACACATTTGAGACTCCTCAACATTGACTTTCTGGAAACTTAAGCAGTCTTTGAAAAACAGCCTAAATCACTAAGAGCAACAGGAGATGTTTCAGCTGGCAGCACTGTTAGACAAAGGGAAATAATGAATGTAGACTCCCAAATATGAAGCCAGACGTCAGAGGGGGCACCGGAGGACCCCTGCCGCTACCAGAAGGAAACTGGGGATAGGATATAACATTTTCATTGAGTGGAACTGGAGGAACAAATCAATGAAAATACTAAAATTTTTTCTGAAATAAATGAATAAATCCAGTAAGCTAAAAAACAAAAAAACCCAAACCCCCCGAAAACGGCTTCTGCTTCTATTCACTCCTCTGGAAAAAGCAGATTCCCGGACTAGTTTTGCCAACCCAGAATAAGAGAGATCATTTAAAGTCATCACTGACTTTAAGTCTTTTAAAGGCTTTTAAAGATTCTCCTGACACAGATTTAGGCCAGCTCAGGTCTTTGCTGGCTCATGCCACGTAAAGGCTTGTCTCACACAGGGTTTGACCAGCCTTCAGCAGGTTCTGCAACAGATCAGGATCCAACTTTCTCTGAGTTACGAGTGCATCAACCCCCTAAATTACTTAAAACTATGACTAATTAGCCTGCTTGAAGTTAAACTCCAATTTACAAGCTTTTCCAGTTCATGAACCTAATGAATTCCCCCCAACACTGTAAAATAAATGGAGAGCAGCATATTTTGATGCTATACTCAATACCGCTATTACCTGCTTAGTCCAAGGCCATTTTTCTGGCCTTAACACTTTGAAGATAACAAGCCTCAAACGTACAAAACTGGCTGAGCTTAAACAAATTTGAGAAGTTGAAACCAAACTCCTGATAGATTCACTAGCAGCACCCTACAACTGTAGATGCACAATAATTGATCAGACCAAACTGCACTAAATTCGTAGGGTAAAAACTGGGACCAGTATGTGCTAAGACATTGAGCGACGGCTCATATCAGGTGTTTGTGTGCCTGGGCCATGCCCTGGGAAAACAAGCGATTGGAAAATGTGTGATGATCATATTTGCTGCCACTTTTAGTGATCTCCTTATCTTAACACCTACGTCTGCGCTGGTGCAATGATCAAATTGTGTCTACTGGCTCTAGTGGAACTCCCGGCCTTGACACTTGCCTTCCTCAAACTCCCTGTGGATAAAATGATATATAAACGAGAAGATCTGTTCTCCCTTGGGAAGAAAAAAAAAAAAAGTTATTTTGAGAATGTAAATGGCCCCGTATGAGATACTGCAGTCCGGCAAAACCCATAAACAACAGTACAAACAAGTTGGCGACGATGGGAAGGGGGAGAAAGCAAGTTCTCTTCCAAGTATTTTTCTTGTTTATTCTCAGGTTGTTGATATATTTTGTAAATTGCAGAGATTAAAAAGATCCCTGGGGCTCCCAGGTGTGAAAGATCAGCACTACTGAAAGTAGCTGAGGGAGGGAATGTTCATGAAATATATCCTGTCATCATTAAACCATTTTGCTGAATACATCAAATTGCTAAACACAAATATTTACATATAAATCAATGCATTTATCTATTCATGTTGCTAACACAAATACACAAAACATATGCAAAAATTAAATGAATCCCTTTGAGGTTTCCCCCCAAAAAATAATCAAAAAGGAAATTCATGATGAGAAAAAGCTAATTCATAACCTGGGATATAACTGAGCAGTCACATCAGCAGCTTGAGTTTGTAAACAAGCGAACCCAACAGTTCAGAGCAGCATGAATCACCTCTGTTCATCTCAGTGGGGCGCTAGCTTCATTCCCAGGAATGAGCCTCTAACGTGTTAACACTGTGAATTATTTCGCTGCTGACCAAACTGTGTAACAGGTGGAAGAAAAAAAGAAAAATATATGACATATTTGGAGCAACAACTTATTTTGGCACCACAGTGACCGAGCAATGCCAGGTCCCAGGCAGTCCCCAGGACATGAAGGAGCCGTGCCAGGGAAGACCCTGGCTCACCAGTTGCCACAGAGATTCCTCCTTAAGGAGGGATTCAAAATTATAGGTAGTTACCGTGAGCACCTGGGTCAAACATTTCATAACTCAGCAGTCCCCACGCTCCTCACATCGTGGTCAGACAACACAGGCTTCACCGATGCCAGCAGTCTGGACTGGTGCTGGTAGCCCTGCTGGTATTTTGGCTGCTGTTCCTAGAAGAACAGGCTTTGTTCCCCTAAAATAAAGGCAGGGGTTACAGGATTAGGCCTTCAGCATGGCAGGATAAAGCCTCCATCTATTTAAATTAAGGTATGGTATTAACATATCACCTCGCGGGGCCTGAGACAGGCAGGGAACAGCATCCACAGGTTTTCTTGCAGAATCCATCATATCCCCTCTCACAAAACCCACATGATGAAAAGGGACCAAACTCCAAACACACCATGGAGGTTTTAGGCAATTATTGATTTTGCTATTCAAGTAGAAAGAGTAGTTCCCATGGCAACGAGCCCATCACTCCCTACCTATGGCTTCACTTGCTCTCATAACACGAGCTCTTTATTTAAAGAAATATATATACGTTCACACAGCTGCCCCTCAGAGACCAATTTCCTTTCATTTCACCCTGACATAAGTGACAAGCCGCCTTGCGTCTGCTTAAAAACACACTGAAGGCTTTCCCCACCTCCCGCGGTGTCCACGGGGAAAGCGACGGTTGCAGTGCGGGGGACGCCCACCTGCCTGCCCCGAGGGGTGGCCACCGCGGCAGTGCTGGGGCTGATGCTGCCCCAAAGCACTTCCAGATGAACCATGCAAGGGAGCACCCCGTTGTGCTGCTGGCTGGGTCCCCAGTGAAACCCCACTCCTTTTGCATCAACGCTATGCAAGGGCGGAGGCGCTCCCCCGATTTTTCTTAATTGTGCTGTGTTAAACCTGGCATTGGTGGGAAGCAAATTCACCCTCAGCATTCACAGAATTTCTTCCTCAAACTGTCTAACACTAATTAGGGCAAATAAACCTCAAACACAACAAAATAAATTGAATAATTAAATAAATAAATAAATAAATAGAAAGAGATATCACATCACTACAGAAAATTATGGCAGCTCTGAGTAGAAAAAGTCAACCACTTTTGATATTTTCATCACTTAAATAATACGCCAGCAGGACAGGCTGGCTCCTTAGGGGGGGGCAATCAGCACCGCTCCCAGTTGGTTTTAATAGCAGTCAAGTCGCATGGGCTGATGAGCAGGCTGCGCATCTTGGGAAGAGAAACACCACTCAGAAAAAGGGGAGACAGCGGGTCATCTTAGGGTGGCCGGCAGGGCAGAGCTCAGGGAAATTCAGGGGCACTCCACAACCCCTGTCTCAGGCTAGCCCCTGGCTCGCAATAGGGCTTTATCTCTGCGGAGGGGGCCCCTCCACGCTGGGAGAGGGGAGGAAGGGGCTGCGACATGCGCTGGCGAGCAGCATCGCTGGGCTGCAGCCCCACGCAGCCGTCGGGGAAAGCGCTCGGGCTCGGACAAGAAACACGAGAAGCAGCAGCGGCGCTGGTTCGGCTCGAAAGTTAAAAGCAAAATCTAGTCCAGATGCAAGACTTTCTTTCCAGAGATTAGCCATTGAGAGAGAGAAACTGGAGTCGGTGTGGCAGGGCTGAGAAAAGAAGTGGCTGGGCTGCAACGGCAGCTCGCTTTGCTTCTGGCTACACACAGGAGGCAAATGCACGTACAGACACACTCACGCTTGTGAGCAGGATCTTTCAGATGAATTTTGGTCTCCTGGTAAAATTTTATAGGGCGTAAACTATTGCCAAGCCCTTTTCTCACGTGGCTCCAGACCCCTTAACTGCAGCCTTGTGCAGCCCAGCTGGGGCTGCCTGTGCCCATGTGAGCAGGACGCAGGATCCGGCCCTATTTCCAGGTTGTGGTACCCAAGATATTTGCAAGCCAGACGCCTTGGCGGGTCTGGAGATTGTAGAGGAGCGTGGTCTGCACAAGCCTGACCGTCCATCCGTGTTATGGGCAGCAGGGTGGCACTGCAAGAGGTGCCGGGAACCTGGGCAGGGAGACCTCAAACCAGGCATGGAGGAAGGAGGTGAGGATACATTTTGGGAGATGATAGAGGAAATCATGGAGAGAATTACAGTGAGGGAGATCAGACAAGCCTTGGCTTAGAAGAAGTAAAGGTGTTAAAGCTGAAAAAGCAGTGACTAGGCTGAGGGGAAGAATAAATATTAAAATCAACAGCAGGAGGAAACAGATCAATTGGAATAGCTGGAAATGAAGACGTGAGGACATCAGAGATGTCCTCAGCACGGAGCCTGGAGAGATGCAACAAAGACCGAGGAGACATTAATGGATTTTAAAACATAAAAAAATAGAAGTCTCTGAGAGATGCCGGATATGGGAAAGGAAGATGTGAGGAGTAAAATTTGGTTACAGGACTGGGAGGCAAAGGGAGGACAGCCGGGCGTGGGGCCAGGGATAAGTAGATGTAAGGTAAAGCTCACGGGCACCAGAGGTAGGGAGCGATGGCAGCAGCAGACCGCTTCGCTGGGTCCGAAAGGGTGCCAGTGCACATGGTAAGGGCCCTCTGCCAGCCTGAGCTCGTGCTGTCCCACACTGCAGGGAGAGGAGAGGTTGGTGGTGAGGAGCCGGCAAAGCTTGGCCAGAAGCGGTGTAGCTTTAGGGAACGCAGCACGCTGGAGTAAACCCGATCCTGACAGCTCATCCAGGAGTTATTACACAGGTTCGAATCAATTATCGTGGAAGTATGTTTTGTGCAGGAGCTGGGCAGATGGCAAGCCTGTTTGTACATACAGAGAGGAGAGGCAGAAAACAGAAAAATGGGAAGAGAGGCAAATGAAAGCTTCACCCTACTTGCTTGACACTCATCTGCCAAGACATCACTGGCTGGAGGGGCCAGTTTTTAACAGTTATCATGTTTTCTGAGTACATTCAAAATTGAACCTAGGTGCTCTCAAGTAAGATTTTTCTTCAGCTCATATATTTCTGCTCATTCTTATCTTTCAGGCTGGAAAACCAATATTTGAGTATACCTTCCTGCCTTTAGAATTTGCTTGGGTGAATCTGGCTTCTGAAAAATCCTTTCTTCAGCTTATTTTTGTTCCTGGATGGGGTTGATCTTGACTGCTTTTAAAAACAAGAAAGAAAGAAAAGAAAAAAAATGAAAGCTTGAGTTACAAAAAACCTTAACCTACAGGAGTTTTCCGCCTTTTTTGCTTGCCTGTGCTTGTGCCCAGGTCTGTAAATTCCCGCTCAATACAAGGGAACATCTATTTCACAGAGACAACTGGTACAAGAGCATTAGCAAGTGTGAAGCAAACCAAGAGGTGACAGAGGGTAGGACTCGTATCAGTCAGCCCACTAATTTAGCAAAGGAAGACAAAACCGGTTTGCCACTCTTAACTTGCATTTCAGTCAGCTCATATAGCTGAGCACACAGTTCTTCTAGGATATGATAGAATGTTTAAAAATAACACAGGAAAGAAAGTCACTGATATCTTATATCAGGCACTGCTTATCTAATACCGATCGATTACTAGAAAAACTGCTTATTTGCCCCCAACGCATAGAAAGTTCAGGTTCTTGCTATTTTCCTTCCTTTCCCCTTTCCAATTTTCCACTGATTTTCATGGCATTGAAGGCTCTGTATCACATCTGAGGATCAGCCTACAGAGAGGCAGCAAAGAGGGATGAGAAAATTATTTTCTAGCTCTTTCTTACAGCAGGATGCTTTTATAGGAATAATCAATTTTTTTCAGTATTCATTTCTGGATCTGCACAGAACAGCTAATAATTAGGAAACGGAAAGAAATTCTCTGGAAATAACTGTGGGCATCAACGTGCTCCATACGGAAAGGCTACCTTATTATCCCCATCGCAGCACAGTCGTCTGTTGGCTACTGTCATGGAAACAGAGCTGTGCAAGATAGATATCCACTTACAAGAGTGTTGTCATCAATTTGATGCAGCCAATGTATGAATAACAGAAGCCTTCTTCCTGCAAATATGATTGCTGCACTGTTCACAGCAGAAAAAGCTGTGGCATTAATTTTTTTTTTTACTTCATTGCTGAACAAGGCTGGGATGCAATAGAAGCGATGCCCTTGGCATCACATACAAGGCCACATAAACAACAGAAAGCCTCTTCTTGCTGTCCATTGCCTTATTCGTGCCTTTACAGTGCAGAATTGAGAAAGACCCTTCTATGTAAAAAAAAAAAAAAAAAAAAAAATCCATGTTTCATGATCACATCCATTAGGATAGAAAGGAGGGGAAAAAAGAAGAAGTAGACTTTCCAGCTATTTAATCTAACAATAGAAGGTGGGGATGGATGGCTCTTTTCCTGTCGACATTTTATCATTCTATGAATTAGTCATGATGATCCAATTATCTTCAAATATGTAAAGCGCAACCTTTTAAGTAGACTAATTTGTGAGCTTGCTTCATGGCCCTCTGCATCAATTTACCACTTAGTCCTAGATTAAAGGACTGAGTTTGCCTTGGTGAGGTGGCACTGAGGACACGACAGCAGAGGGGTGTGGAAGCAGCCTTCGTCTCTTTCCTCCTGCAAGAGCAGGGTGCTCCCTCCACGTGTCGCAAGGAGAGAAAACTTGACCACCTTTTCCATAGCACAGACTCGAAAAGAACACCATTATCTCCTGTATTAAGTCAGAGAATAAGAAAGGATAAGAGAGGAGGTGAGGACGGCAGGGGTTAAAATTTTAAAGTTCTGATCTCCTCCAAAGCTGCTCTGGGTTTAATCCATTGTTTAACAGCATCACTCTCCTGTGGGGATGTTACACAATTCATACGGTGGGTAGTTTGGTCACTTAGCGGTACCCACTTAAACCAGGTCGTCATTAGCAAAACCACGGAGATTATCTTAAAAAGCAAACCCAGGGCTACATGCGCAGGTGCTTGCAAGGACCAGGGAGCCGTGCAGCGCCACAGTGCGCTCATGCTGTACCTTCCCCAGGCTGTTTCAAAAGGTACACAGCTCGGGCTGCCAACGTCATGGGTAACCCTCCTGTTCCCCTGCACTGCGCTTTGTACGGGGGAAGAGAGTCACACTCTGTGCCATTACAGAACACCCGACTCGGAGGGGCCAGCAAAGCTGCGAAGAAGGTGGGAAATAATGCACTAATAAAGACAGCAAAGGTAGGTCTGGGACAGGTGAGAAGGAACACCCCAAGTCAAAATAAGCTGCAAACATTTCTATTACACACCAGTGAAGGAGACTGTGAAACAGGATGTTTACCACTTCCACCTACCTTTCAAAGAATTTGATATCACATGTCATACCTAAGAAACAGATTGCCATAAAGGTGCAGCAATATGGCCCAAGACAAATTAACAGCTGCTCTCTCTGCTTTTTCTGAGTCTCCTGGGGCAGGCAACTTTGGATTTAACTGCTGAAAAAGCAGTTAACCATGATCTGATGCCAGATGTTTAAGAATTGAGTGGGATTCTCAGGAAAGGGTTCCCATGGAGGAGAATCAGCATGCAGTTTCGGGGGTGACGTGCCAGTCAGCAAAGTAGCAGCCTCCTCCTGGGACACAGAAATTGAAAGCGGTGGGGCAGAAAGGTGGAGGCTTCTGTAACTGCAGTCAAGAGAACTGATTAAAAAAAAGAAAAAAAAAAACCCCACAAACAAAAAAAACCCACTATAGGTAAAAGCATCATCTCCTTCTACTATAAAACACAGGGAGGCAGCACAGAGTGCTGGTAAGAGGGACAAAACGCAATCCTGTGTAACTGGAAGTCGGGAGACCAAAAGCCAAAAATGTGCTTTGTGTTTGCAGAATATGTTTAAATCCATGAGTCTTCTTGTAATTTAAATCCATGGGGATTTTCCCTCCCCAGGAAGCTAATTAAACTACACAGCATGTTTTGTTAGCTAACAAGAAGCCTATATCCTTTATGGGCCTATGAAAAACCCCATGAAAGCTAGGCTATCACAGGCAAGCGTGGTACACACAGTGCTGATGTGGCCAGTACATACTGCTGTGTAATATCTAACACAACAGTGCTTCTCAAATGTGTTTCTAGGCTTTCATAGCCTTTTTTTTTTTTTTTAATTTTCAGTTTCCATCCATTTCCACCTGATGCAGATGTGGTTTATTTTCCACTCAGCTGGCTGGTTGCAGGCACAGCTGATACCCCTCCATACAAGGGGACATCGCCACTCCGTGAGTATTTATGCAATAACCAAGAAAATAATTCTGAATCTCATCTGCTTGAATACAGGCAGAACTGGAGGAGGTGGGTCTGTAGCCACTTGAGTTTGGGAGGAAAACAACTGCAGAAGGAGCGACTTTCGAGCTGCCCCCTTCCCCCTGGGGAGAGCGCCCAGTCCCATGCTGGCAGCATCATGTGCGCAGCCTCTTGAGCTGGGCGAGCTCCCCGTAAGCCATCGCTCTCTGACATCAGGAGCTAACACTTAATTCACTCTATCGCTTTCTTTGATTATTTTGTCCCTGTGCATGATCAATGTTGCGTTTCAAAATCTGCACCGCTTGCTTTTGCTGTGCGTGACCTTGAATGTTTAATTGCAAGCAGTCCATAGCTTAGCCCTGAGCTCAGCATCCGGACAAAGGCCAGGATACGGTTAGTGCTCGTGGGAAATCTGTGTATTGCAGAAGAGCAGCCTGCAATCTTCCTCCTACGCACCTGCAGATACGGGGCAGATCCTGCCCTAGTGCAACTCAGTCTCAACTGCCGGTAGTGATGGAGATACACCTCTTTGTCCAGGCTTCACAGACCAGTTTAGATCAGCCTATACCATCTTTGTGGCTGGAATAAGAAGGAGGAAGTGGGATTTTAAAGAAATCTAGTCTTTCCAAGGTGTGGTGATGGACTAAGATGCATGGTACAGGAAAACAGCTGGTGGCTGAAAGAAGTCTTGACTTAGGTTAGTTTTGTTTTTCAGGAAATCTTGCCTCTCATTTTGACCAGTTTCTCTAGCTGAGATCAGCAGGCCTGACCATTAACCATGATGCTAATTTTCACATTCCTTGGCTACCGTGAGATTACTGTCCCCTTCCCTGCAGTTCCCAAACCATCTCCTCCTCTCCCAGCACATCACGTGTTAACAACCCCATCCTGCCTTTTGTGTCAAAAGCAGCCGCCCAGGTTGACCCCATCCTCCCCTCTGCCAGCAGCCCTCCCTCCTGTGAGCGGGAACGGCTCCCAGGCAAAACCTGGAAAACCCTGGCTGGGTTTTTCAAGGAAGGAGGACACACTAGAAGAGGATTTGAATCTCTTTGGGGCAGAGACTTTTTGTTCTGCTCCCGGCACAGCACACTTCCAGCTGGCTTGGTTTCTCAGTACTATAACAATAGAAAAGTATTGATAATACTACTACTATTACAAAGTGTAAATAGTCTGTGCATTAAGGTCCACACCTCACCATGCCATTTTTGCCTTTTTTTTTTTAAAGCACCATGCATAGATATGAACATGGGTACATATATGCAATATGTTACCTTTCTGTGGCCTAATATGGAAAAACCTACAGGCAACAGAAAATAATTTCTGCATCTTTTCACCCCATAAATTGTTTTCAAACATTGGGGAGGGAAAGAAAGAAAACCAGGATGTAGCAGGAATCTTTCCAATAATTTCCTCTTTTCTGTCTCGCTAAACTGCAAGTGCCACATGGAAACTTCTCCCGAGAAAGAGACGCACCTGCATTAAATGCACTCAACTACGATCAGAGGTTCAGTTTTTCTCTACTGAGAATAAGGAAGCGCCTCACAGGGCATGCTAGACAGCATGTATTTTGAAATATGGGATACTGTAATTATTTCTCCATTTTAAGAATACAACATCAATAGTCAAGCAGCAAATACTCCCTCCACAGTAAAGTGGAGGAAGAGCCAGATAGCTTGTTTAAAATTCAGCACATCGGACAGAAAAAATGCAGCCAGAGAGAAAAGGCTGTGCGTTTCTGCTAACTGTCTCGAAAGAAGACAGAAGTCAGACACAGGCCACATCAAAGGTGACAGCGATGACCTGGAGTGAATCCTGCCCAGCCAGCTCGCAGAAACCCACGTCCTTGCTGCTGGGGCCAAGACCCCGCAGCCAACAGCCCACACCTTGCCCCGTACCCAAGCGCCATTAAGACAGCAAACCCGTCTTCAGCTTTCCTTCCTTCTGGGGAATAAAGTGACTTCTCTGCTTCATATGGTGCTGGGAAGTGAATTTATTGATACTTGTAAGTGTGCAAGTATTGCAGTGGTATTACAATGCCTAGAGAGAGAACTAATATCCTCAGCTTTCCAGACCATGTACAAAACTGATTCTTTTTGTGTTACCCCCATATTTAAATTCAGGCTGGGAAGCTTGACCATAGTTTTCCCTAATATTAACAAAAGAGCCTTGCTGAACTATGGACTTGACTATATTAGAGTGATTTATTAATGATATCTCACAAAAATAGTGATATTACTCTGCACTCAAACCAGCATTAACTCCAGACAGTTGTCTGAGGAAACACATAACTAACAGAGCGAGGCAGCACGGATATCCGTGGATACGGTTACAACCGGGTTTCCAACACTGAATAGGAATAATAATGGTCTTTTGCTGTTTAGTCCAGCAAGCTCACTTATACTCTTTGAACCTTTAGGCATCATTCAGGTCTGCATACTTACATACGAATCACGTTATTTTCACATGCATAAGATAGAGGTATATATACACACACACCCCCACATACATATACACACAGCAAGGAATTTTCAAGAACTCAGAAGAATAACTTTTCTGTTATGCATTTCTGCGAGTCTTGAAAAGAATTGCCAAAGCATTTCACATCACAGCGAGTTGGTTGTACATGTACCAGAACTCGTGATAAGCAGCTTCGGAAGAGATAAATGCAGATAAAAGGACATTATGTCCCACCACTATGAAAACCAAAATTAAAAATGCCAAGAGCTTTCTGGCCAGCTCACAAGACATCCTTACATCTGTACTATTGTACATGTCCCTATTAACATTCACACTTTCCACTCTGAATTGCCGAGTGCTTCGTGCTCACTGTGAAGGTAACTGCAGCACTCCTCATGATGGTGTAATTTCCCGTGGCTGCTTTGTACTGACTTGCTTTCATTCTAGCATAATACTTTTTTGAGAGCAAATTAACAAAACACAATACTTCATAATAGGCTTATTTCCCTCCAAATGATACTGAAAAGCCAATAGGTGCCCCAATGCTCACACTCCAGTACAATGATATGATCCATGGGCTTTTGTGGCACGCATTTCTTTTTGGCACGGGGATTGAAAACTTGTAATTTGTTATCAATGGAGTTGCTTGTGATGGAAAAGTGTCATTGACTGCCAGGGTGCATTCTTCTACCCATTTTTCTCATGACTTAGGATATAATGGCCTTTTTTTCCTTCCGTCTTACACACATTAAAACCTTGTCTTGTGTTAATTGACACAAAAATATACACGTATACCCGTTACCTTTTTATTAAATGCGACTGTGACACGTTTTGAAAGTCAAGTGTCCAGTCTCCTCAAGGCAATCTGCTTTTCATCCTGCCCTGTATCTTTCACAAAGCTGACATTTAGAAATAGATTCTTTTCAAAATATCCTTTTACGGATCATCCAGGAGAGTTTTCTGATTTCACACAGGATCTTCATTGTGCTTTCAACTTCTGCTACTGGTTTTTACTCTTGCAATTTCTGTTCATGAAATCTTTCTGCTAAGTTCTGCTCATCATTCTGCTAAAGCCATGCATGAACAAAAATATAAAAAATAAGGATTTTTTTAACGCTGCTTGAAACAGATGACTTTGCTTGTGTTCCTCAAAATTGCAAGTAGTAGTAATAAAAATGGATCCAGCTGAGTCGGGCTAGTAAGAAACTCAAGGGAGTGAAGAGCAGCAGCCTGAACTCCATCCTGGCAGCTGCTGTTGGTGGTAAACCCAGCGATGAAGTTTGCTATGTAAAGAAGAGGATGGACTTCATCTGTACCGACTTGGGAGGGCCCCTCTGACAGACAGGCAGAGATGCTTTTAAAAGGTGTAAATCTCTCCAAGCAACTTTGGAGGGGCCTGAAGTTTTGAACGTAAGAACCCTCCTTTTAGCTGCTAAATATCACAGTTTATCTTCCATTTATCTTGTCTGAAATCTTACTCTCCTGTTAATGATATCCTGATTTTCCTTTAAAAATGTCTTGGCTGTTTGATTTTTATAGATTGATAACTACACGAATCTACTGCTGTAATCATTCCATCTCCTCTGCATTTATAGCCTTGCATCCATTAGGTCTGCATATATATATATATATTCAAATAGGCATTTCAATCTCTGAATTTCTTGACAGAGCAATCTAATTTTTATAATTTACTTTTTTTTTTATAGTAGTGACATTTCATTCCCAGTAAATTACCAATTTGTTGTTATCAGTGAGTGCAGTAATACAGCTCAACACTATTCACTGAGAAGCAGCAAGAATCCTCCTTTTACTTGGCAATAATAAAACCCATGTGATGTCAAGAAGTCATATAAAAATTCTTGAGACAGCACCAATTTGCAGCATCTGGGGGAGGCAGGGGTCAAAAGTGAAAGCCCACTGGAATGGTGCAATGCCACCAGTGTCAAATATTAAAGGCTTTGTGGTAAATATTTCTCAGATCCATACATCATAGTCTATATACTGTTAATTACAGCAGAATAATTTGGCTTAAATAAGCACACAGAATTATTTTTTGTTGCGTGATAAGTGGATATCTTTGTGTAATGATCATTACATTCCGTAAAACTGCGAGGAGATTTAATACTAAAACCTGGAGGCATGTTTCCCTTCAGTACTGCATAAAATTGTAGCGGGGTGAAAGAAAGACTTAGACTGAACTGAAAATTTTTTAAGGCGAACATAACAGTTTGAATTAAACTGAAACAGAAATTTTTGGTTTTATTTTGTTCAGAAGAAAAAAGAGGCAGAAATTTCTCATGGAAAAATTTGTGTTAAAAAATTGAATAAAACGCCTGTGGTTTTGGTTTTTGGGTGGCTTTTTTTTTTTAACTATACGCTTCTCCCTGCATGTTTTCTTTCTATCTAAAGCTACTTGCCAGATTCAACATATGTTGATAAATAATTTCACTCTCACTACAACTCCAAAAAGTGGCTTTTAGCAAAGCCACTTTCCCTCAGTTAAATGCCAGTCTTCTGTCATCCATGAACAAGCAGAGATGTGCTGCCAGATAGGGCTGGAAGGACCCAGCTTCAGATGCGTCCTCCTCCTGGTGGAGCACCAAGATCTCTGGGTTCGTGTGGATGGTTTTGCAGTTGAACATCCAACCACGCGCGAGGACGTGCAAATTCTGCATGCACACGTAGGCGGTGCACGCCAGCTCTAGCCACGTCCTTAGGGCTGGGTCCTTCACAGCTGAGAAGTGAAGGGTTTCTGCATCCCACTGAGCCCCAAGAGATGACGCACGCACATACATGGTGAGCAGTGAGCACAGGTAAAGTTAACCTGGCTGACTCTATTCTTAAGTGCGTTCAAAGTGTTCACAAAATCCACTGTCACGAAGAGGTCGTCAAGAAAGCTGCCACCTCTTGGGTGCTTGCTATGGTATCCAAGAGGGGGAATGGACAATGAAAGCAACAGTTTCGGACTCTCCTCAGGCAGTTTACAGACATTGCATGGTAACAGCTCTCAGAAAGGCAGCAATGGCTTCTTGCTGAAAGTAAGCAAGGAGCAGCTTCCTGAGCCATCTCTCAGCCATACTTTCTGAATGACAGCCTGGTCCACTCTGTTTGTATCATGAGCCATTCCCTTCTCTGGGTCAAGATCAGAGGGGTCATCTCCAAGGGGGATCTTACAGTAGGCATCTGCTACCGACCTCCAAACCAAGACAATAAGGCCAACGAAGCAATATCTGGGTCACTTAAGCTTCGGATCAACAGAACCTGGTTCTTATGGGTGACTTCAACTACCCAGACATTTGTCAGAAGAACAATACAGCAGCTCACATGTCATCCATCAAGTTCCTGGAATGTGTAGAGGACTGCTTCCTCATACAAATGCTAGATGTGCCAACCACGAATGAGGCATTGCTGGACGTGCTACTCACAAACAAAGAAAACCTGCTTTGTAATATCTCAGTTAGCGATAGCCTTGGCTGCAGTGATCACAATCTTGTGGAGTTTGGGATCCCGCTGAGCATGCTGAAGGTTAGTACTAAGACAAAGGTTTTAGATTTTAGAAGAGCAAACTTGAGCTCACTCAGAGCTCAGTTGGGAAGGATTTTGTGGGAAGCTTCCATGGAGGATAAAGGAGCTAGAGAGGGCTGGGAGTTTTTCAAGAATGCTCCTCTGGAAGCACAAAACCAGTTCATCCCCTTTAAAGGTTAGGGAAGTAAGCAGAGTAAGAGACCCCCTTGGTTTAACTGCAATCTTCTGAGTCCGCTCAAAACCAAAAGAGAAGCTTTTTACAGAGATGGAAAAGCGGGCAAATACTTTTTGAGAACTACAAGGGCATTGTCAGGGCGTGCAGGGATGCAGTTAGAGAAGCAAAAGCTCAGCTCAAATTGAAATTGGCCAAGGATGTCAAAAACTACAAGAAAGGGTTCTTCAGGTACATAAAAAACAAGCACGAACAGAAGGAAAATATTGGCCCATTGTTAAACAGGAGAGGTGAATTAGTCACCAACAACGCTGAAAAGGCAGAGATTCTCAATACTTTCTTCACCTCTGTCTTTACTAGCACTGTTGGGTCCCAGGCCTTGGGAACGAAAATCCAGGTTGATGCAAGCACAGACCCACCGTCAGTGAAGGAAGAGTTGGTATGTGAACTGTTACAGGAGCTTGACTCCTACAAATCGATGGGCCCTGACAATATCCACCCGAGGGGGTTAAGAGAGCTGGCTGACATCGCTGTGAGGCCGCTCTCCGTAATCCTTGAGAAGTCATGGAGATCGGGGGATGTC
>NW_009214871.1:0-7017 GCF_000690835.1 Fulmarus glacialis
TATATATATATTAAAAATGCAAATTCCCTTTTCCTTCTCTCCCATGTTTCCAAAGGTGATCCAACACAGATATAACACCATCTGCATATTGATCCACCAGTCCTTTGGAAGCCTAGCTTATCATCACTTGTACCATAAACCAGAAAGATGAATATTTTGTGGCTCTTTTTCCTCAAGGAACAGAAGAGGAGAAACTCACAAGAGAGCCTGGGATGTTTAGAGGTTTGTAAGAAAACTTGCATCCTATTTAGTGGGTGTTCCACAAGAGACAGAGAAGACAACAAGCTTTGTGTGGGTGTTCAAATACCTAGGGGCTATCTTCCTAAAAGAAACTTCAAGGTTACCAATAAAGAGTTCTTGCAGGGCAGGAAGTCTCTTCCTGGGCCTTTAAGGTATATCAAGAGTCTCAGTATTTGGCTAACAGAGCAAACACGGCCTTTATTTGAATAAAAGATACTGGTCTGTTACGGAGCTTGAGAAGCAAGTACAAGAGAATGATCCTGCTCCAAAGGGCAGAATCAATTACAAAACAAGGACCTTCACTGAAAAAAGAATCCAACTAATTTTCCTCATTTCCAAACATAACATCGTATAGCCATCATCACTACTATCATGTGGCTGTGGTGTGGTAATGAAATGAAAGTACCTTTGAAATAATTATTTACGTATAATTTTTAGAACAGAACATAGGAGGTATTGGGATGACTCTGTGAATTTATTTTATGGGCAATTTCACAGCCTTTCTCTCCTGTTGAGAATTTGATAATTGATATTGATTGTCTCTAAAGTGGGTGCAGGAATGTGTGTAATGGTATTGCTATGGTCTATTTGCTTTACATGCATTGTAGCTGAGAAAATAAATAAAAGTCCCCATGTTAATAATTATGTCATGGAGAAGATCACTTTTGCATTTCTGGATCATGGGAATATATTACTAAGCAGAGATGAATCCTCGGTGCAACATATAAAGTGTCTACTCCCACCTGAATGTCTGCTTTCAGACTCAGAGTGCAAGACCTTGGACAGAGCTATTCTAATCTGTGATTCTGAAAGGTGAAAAAGCAAACTGTAACGCTCCTAGAACTGTCTTTAGAGGAAATCTTGACCCCCTTTTGCAACAGGAAACAAACACACTGTATTTAGTGTAGACCTGCTGTATTGCGTGCTATCGCCATGTTTTGTCTGACTGCTATGGCTATCAACCCATTGAAATGGAAGAGAATTTGAGTGAAGAGTTATTTTCTTCTGTCCTGCAAAGTACAGGATGTGAAGGTCAGCAAAAGATCAGGGATGACTTCATGCCACTCTATTCGCTTGTGCAGTGTGGACATTTAATGCCAATGAGTGGAAAGAAAGAGCAGATACACCTGCATCCAGCAGTACACTACGGCTTGTATGTGGAAGTTACAGTGGTTTTTAGCTGAGTGCTGGTTTTGTGGGAATGCGGGCAGATCAGAGTCCTGAATTCACACTGCCTGTGTGTCAAAAGTAGACGGGACTTGCAACCGGAGTAGGAGCATGTTCCTATCATATTGCATATGAAAATTCAGCTCGTTAGCTACAGCTAATCTGTTTTGTGTAAATTACATTGCTTGCTCCTGATTGTATTAGAAGGTGAAAAGCTGAGAATAAAAGACTTTGAAGATTTTTTCCAATGTTTTCTTAGATGGTGTTTTTAGCATCTGCATCTCTGGTAAGTTTGTTTTTTTTTTTTTTTTTTTTTTTTTTTTTTTTGAGTTTTAGAGGACTGAAAGCATTCCCAGAAGGAGGTATGCAGCATTGTCAGAATCCAATACTCTCTGACCAGGTTCTTTTAGATATTCCATACGTCGAAGGTATAATGTTTAATATCAAATTTACTTATTTGAAGATATTTGATGTTGCACAGGATTTTTGATTTAGTAGAGTGATACGAAATATACTGAAAACACAATACATACATAAGTTACACTTAGCAAAATATAGCAATTGTAATACACAGTTCAATCACAATAGCACTGTGATCCCCATTACCAGTCTCTATAATATGCTCACCAGCACAACACTGGGCATCCTCAGTCACCAGGAAGGACTACGTGGATTGAAGCCAGCTCAAGCCCATTGCTCTCTTCAAATTACCTTTGCTAGTTGTCTAGCTTTTATACTCTGTGTTGGGCTGAGCCACTTATTCACTTCCCTGCCCCTGTGCTGGTCTGGCTAACTCAGGGAGACATTCACACTCTCTTAATAACTCAGGGAGAAACATTTACACCACTAGTTGATCCACTCAACTGCTGATAGCTCTTTAGCTAAAACAAAGGCCACCCTCCGGTGCCCTGTGTGTTGAGAAAAAGTCAGCTTCTTTGCAACAGTTGTGGTCAGTCACACCCTGCATATTCCCTGAGCTTCACGGACATGTCGCCCTTGCCCATCTTCTCTGAGCTTTCTTCCACTGTAGGGGTTTATTGGTCAGTCACAAGTATGCGAAGCAATACTTTTTGTGTCTTCTTCCAAATACTAAAATTACATGATGCATTTTAAAAAGTGTACCAGGTACCAAACCATACCAAAGATAGTAGTGCAATTCTCCAGGTTCTTTAAAGTACCCTTGGCTTTTCCATACCCACCTCTTTTTAGAGGATGAACACAGGTAGTGCTCTAACTGCATGTCTGAACAAATTTCTGTTTATATTGATATGGGGTTCCCAATAGTCTACCTCTAGTTTTGTCCTCGAAGAAACACCTATTTAACAAAGGCAAGTAGCGGCTCACTACTGTAATGATCCCTCAAGAGGAATTTAATTTTTAATTAAGTGAAGCAGTGTGTTTACTCTTGCTATATAGCTGATTAATCAGGGCTTTGTTAGCTGTGTAGAGGAAAGAGGCTAAATTAAATACACCTTTAATGAGATGATAGGGAATTGACCTTTGCTGTCATCTGGAGGGCAATATATAAACACAACCATTGAAGGGATTGTTCCAGAGAGGTTAGATAATATCAGTTAAAAGGCATCTTAAGTAGTGGAGGATTGGTGGTAAGAAACCTAACCCACACGACTGAATGAGTTTCATGGAAATTGTTGAAGCTACCTCTAGATTATTAATGATCAGGTCTGATAAATAATCTAGTGAAGCACAGTTTACCCTTTCAGAAATATGAAATGATCTTGAGGTCCCCTGATGTTAAAGTCCTTAGTAAAATATACGGTTTATCAAAAGATCACTGTTACTTTCCTGTATATCTTAGTCAGGAATTTGGGCAATGAAGGAAGGTGACTTAGTACAAATAGCACTATGAGATTTCTAGTAAAATTTCACTGCAGTGAATCCTGCAGAATTATTTCTGCAGGACAGAAATTTCATACAAGGTCTTCCTACTCCATCCCTACTGCAGTATAATCTTTATGTCGGTGCTTCATTTGGACAGGTAACAACCATTATTTTGTCAGTAAAGTCCTTTTACTGGGATAAATAGATCTGAGCATACATGTCTTGACAAGTAAGAGGCTAGGGCACGAATTGACTATCAGTGTGCTGGTGACTCAAAGTCAGGATATATCTTAGCACATCATTCCTGTAGCAGCAACGAAATTATAACCTGACATGAGTTTTTGACCCGCTTTATCTCTGAAAAATTACTTTGTTGAATGGCTATTACATACTATACTTTAATGAAGGATCATATTTTATGATATGAGTTTATATTGCTAAAAAGACTTTAAAAGTATTCATCTGCTAAAAAACAGAAAAAATATGTACCTTACTTATTGAGAGAAAATTGTTTCTGTGTTTTTCTTTCTTGAAGAAAATATTGCATAAAAGCAATATTAATAAATTCTTCCTCTACCATGCAATCAGTAGAAAGAATATTACTTCAGACTTTACATTACTTTTTCTCTCCTCTGGCCAATTTTGATTAAATGGGTATGTGGTCTCTGTTCTCAGGACACCAAGGGGCATTAACCTCAGTGATTTTTTCAGGTGACTCTGCCCTCATTTATGCCTTAGGCACCACTCCAGGGATACAACTAGAGGGTAATTGTCTAGACACTAGGGAAGGGAAGTTAATGAATTGGAAAGCAGTATTGAAATGTAGCCTTTACTAACTAACATACACATTTACCGGCTCTATGAAATAATGTCCTTGGAAAGGCTGCTGCAATAATGGCAGAGTTTCAAAGGGAAGCCCTTTAGATATTTCCTTAGGTCTTTCATATATGCAATTGCATATTGACCTACAGATGTGGACTCATGAAATCACACCAAGTGACATTCCAGAGCAACCTTCCAATACTCCTTGTAGGGCTGAATTGGTTTTAAGGTGGATCCTATTTAGGTTATGAAAGAGCTTATGTATTTAACCAGTGATTGGACTGGACCGGATCAGTCTCAAGTTGCTTTGACTCTCTATGCTACCTTGAGGGTGATGACCAAACCTTTCAGGTTCCTGTATCTTTCGAGTAAATTTCTCGTGGCTTTTTCACAAGCATTTGTTTTCTTCCTGAGGAAACAGAATAAAGGATCTTTCAAAGCTGCAACAGATACTTAGAGGGAGAATAGGAGAATACAAGATAGCTTTCTGCCTGATGCTGATAGCTAAGTTGCTCTCCTGTGTTTTCTGCTAAGAAATGCATCTGGCATACTGCAAAGAGGTGGAGATGAGTGATTCATACTTTGCATACATGATGTATGAAGAAGTCACGATTCTCCTTAGGAATACCAAAAGATGCAAATCATGCAGGCATGCAGCTGCAGAAGCTGATCTCCCTGTCTCACCATTCCCAACGCATAGGGGAGAGAAGGATGCTTCTCTGTGGCTTCCTCTTCCAGGCACTACGTGCCCAGAGGCTGTGCCAGAACGCACTCAACCAGTGAAGCCTCTCTGGCCTATGCCTACTGTCAGAAATGGGTGGCTTATTCCTTCCCGCTGGAAGAAGAGGACCTAATTCCTAAGAAAGATGTCTCCCTTTCCCCTTGTTGGAGGAAGCTGCTGTGAACTTTGCTTTCCTTGGTACCAGCACATAGCCATATGTGTTCTGTCACCAGTTTGCCCTTGTAAGTCTCTGATTTGTGAGCTGGATATCTTGAGATGCCAGGGCCAGGCTGTTTGCCAAATTCCATTTGAGGTCTCTTTCCCATGTGGCTAATTACACCGGGTGTGTTCATCTTCAATCTGGCATGAGGTTTAAATCACACTCTTGCAACTTCAGGAGGTTCCAGTGTAGGTGGTGAGATAAAAGGCTCTGCTGTGAGGGCTCTGGACCTACTTGTTCACATGAAGGTGTTAACACACCTGGGGTCTCTGTGCTTAACCCTCCAGAGGTGTCTTTTTACATCCATGACCACTTCGATTCATGAGTTTTACTCCAGTGCTTCTGACTTGTTCTGCATTTTTCTGGGATCATAAGGCCTGTCTTCTATATGGAAAAAGACATAATCTTTCCTTCAATTCTGTAAAAGAAGACGGCTGTATTGTTGATTTGTCTTACATGGTAACTCTGGGAATGTAAGCCTCTGGGCAAAGAGAGGCTTTTTTGTGTGCTTTAGTTCTTCCTCTTTCATCCTCAACAAGCACAGGCATAATTTGATCTAAAGAAAAGCCACATTGTGAGCAATTACACATTTCTGAGCCATTATTACTATATGGTAATCGGGGCATCTCATGGACAAGCCGAATTTCTGAGTTTGCTTTAGTGACCGCATCCTGCCAACAGATTGGTTCATATTCTGGGAGCTGTTTTTCCACTTTAGTTCCTTCTGTTCATAGATTTTCATAAATAACAACTTAGGATGTGATTTATTGCTCCTAAGTATTGTCTCTACCATATCAATTAAATAAATACACATTAAGCATAATGATAATTGTCTGATGTTCCTCAGGGTTCACTTCCTGGCCTTCTGTTCTGTACAGTTCACACAATCCATATCTGTAGATTATGATGATGAACAATCAGGGTTGTAGAAGAAATATATTTTGCTTACCATCAACATTTTTTCAGCCTCTATTAGTGACAGTGTTTTGCTGAACTGAAAAATTGAATGTCCATAAACCACCTGCGCTTTAGAGGAGTTTGAATTTAACATTAACATTTGAAATAGTTTGCTGAGTAACTACTGTCAGGAACTTAAAGTACTCTGCCTTTGATTGACATGTTTTATAGTAAAGACACTGTCATTCCCGTAGCAGAATGTACGTATTTATTTCTCTTTTTGTTTCTAAGGCAAAGAATAGAAAAAAATGAAATAAGAAGCTCTTCCTATGCTTTTCAATCAATGTTTATAGTAAAATGCATTTTTTCACATGTTTCTTATTATCAGGAACTAATTACAGAAATTCTAATTAGTGTTATGGATGGCTTATATATTCCACTGTTTTAAACTAATCTATATTTTACGCATTTCTAATTAAAGTGCAATAATACTTTGAGAAGTTACTCCTAACGTGGCTGGGAGGGGACAATCACAATTATTGTTTTCATTTTATTTCCTGGCCTCTTAATGAATTCTGTATAAACCATATCAGGAAAATTAATTTTTAAAATATCCAACTATGCAAATTTAATCAGATATGGAAGTCAACAGAGGAACATTTTACAATTTTCAACATATTATCTGTAGTAATTTTTTTTAAGGAGATTTTGTGAATAAATCCATTGATGCTGCATGAGCCAGAAAATAATCCACATTTCTTTTATATTTGTGTGTTATTTTTATTTTGTCTGTTATGATTAAAAAGGGGTAAAATCTCATTTTTTTCACACAAATTCATAGAGGTTAAAACTACAGTTCACAAATGCACAAAAGTGTGCTTTACAATAAACAAATTCATGTGTTTGGCAGGCTGTACCTTTGTGCACTTGTTCTAGTATAGCTGTTTGCCTTTTTTGCAATAAGTGACAATGTTGGCTCATGTTCCTCTTGTAATCCATTATAAACTGCGTATCTTTTCTGCAGAACTGCTGCCTAGGCAATCATTCCTGATCCTGTGTCATGCAATTGATTATTCTTGCCTCTGTATGTGTACTCTTCCCTGCTGAA
>NW_009214871.1:7048-54074 GCF_000690835.1 Fulmarus glacialis
TTTTCAGTCTGTTTCCCTATTTGTCAAGATGGTATTGAATTCTAAAGCTGCTCTCTAACATAGTTGTGGTATATTCCAGGGTGATATCACTTGCTGATTTAGTGAGAATAATCTCACTTCTACCATTCAGGTCTTTAATAAATATGTCAACTAATACCAATATATTAATTAAGACCAAATAAAGGACCCTGCAAAACCACACTTAATATTTGTTTCCATTTGGTCATGAACCAGTGATAGTCACTCTTTGCTAACAATTTTCGAGCCAGTTTTGCAATCTATAATAGTTTTTCTGTAATAGTTTTGTCTGGAGCAGTCTTCACTACCCTGTTTGTAAGAATGTCATGTGAGAAAATGTCAAAATCTTACTAGTTTTGGCAAGACAGGGGATTGACTACTGGGAAAAAGGTTCCTGAGAAACCTTACCAGGTTACTGGGAAAATTGATTTGACATGTTTTATCTTTGTCAAACCCATTTGTGCTCTTCTTCCTCTCTTTGTACTCTTCATGACTCTTTCAGCTCCCACCCCACACCTCTGTGTAGAGATAAGTCTGTACCTCTGGTACCTCACTTACCCTCTTCAAGCTCTCCAAAGCAACTGCTAATGGATTTGAAACTGGCTGACTCCATACTTTAAGTTTATATTGTGAAATTCTTCAGGTTTAGCCATTCAAAAACAACTGAGCTATATAAATATCCTGTAGCCTGTTGCTACCCTACTTTTTTTCCTCCCTACTGCTACTTCCCCCCCACCCCCTCAGAACAAAAACCTGTACTTGGAAATGTATATACGCTTAGAGCAAAAAGAAGACCAGACATTCCATATGTTGCATTTCTATTGCTCTGTGAAACTTGGAGCCTTTACTATTACTAGGCTATATTAGTAATTTAAGATAATTTCCAGATGTAAAACATGAGGCAAAATAGCTGTGAAATGATAAGCTCTCCTGTGAAATTGTTTCATTTCACACTCAGGAATGCATTCATCTTATCACGACAAGAGGGCAGCACTGCTGAGCTGAAATATTGTTTTAGGGTTGATAAGGTTCAGCCTTATCCTATTAATCAATTTCCACTTATCTTGTAGATAGAAGATATTACAAAGATGGACAGAAAGCAATATTATTGCCACACACTTGCCAAGAAAAAACTGCAAAAGTCTTTGAATACGTAAAGGACTGTAGAAATGTTAAGGGTTATCACTGTAATCTAAGTATAGGATCTGTGTAAATTGATGGTGTTCGAGGGGCTAATAGGATACAGTCTTTCATGATTGCTGAGAGTCTACTACCTAACTTTCATCTTGTGTGAAAGATGATTTCAGGGCCAGGACTTGTATTGGGACTTTGAGGATCAGCATTATTTCTGCAAAAACTTGGGTATTCTTACAGCATCACCTTCCAATCTCAGAAACTTTTTAGACAATGTCAAAGAAGACATTTGCAATGCTGATATATAGTAATCACTTCAGGAATATTTTATGAAGATATCAAGATTTTATTAAGACCAGGATCATCCATTTACCGTTTCCTTTGTGAATGGAAAATGTGAAACATTTGCAATTGTCATCATATAAATGTGTCCTATTAGTCCATTGTTTATGCTGTAAAAAAACAGATTGTGAGGTTTGTTTTTCCCTCAGAAAATTCCCACAAACACAAACTTTCTGTTTGCCACCTTGACTGTGTTCTTAGCCTTTTTTTCCAAGGGAAAGGTGCTTATAGAACAGTGGTATCAGTTTGCCTCTGTGTCCTTTAGTCTGGTGGACAACTTACCCCCTTGGAAAGAAGCTGGAGGGCTTGGGGGTTCATGTCTCACATCCTGAATGTTCACCTTGAACATCTGTCCTCCTGCTGGGTGGCAGCAGGTGCTGGGTGACATTGCAGGAGGGAGGAGGTGGCTGGCAGGCTGGCAGGGCACCTACAGCCCTGGGCTAAGTGGGCTTTTTGCCTAGCCAAGGAGCGAGCCAGGTAGGGGAGGTGGGTGGGAGCTGAGAACAGCAGTGGTGTGAAGCTGATGGTCCTGAGGTCCATCCACCTGTGGATGGTAAAGCTATAGGTTTTGCTAGCTTTTCTACTCACAGGACTAATTGTTGGAATAGTATTTCATTGTCTTTATTAATGATGCAGAATTACACAAGAGGATTAAACTGTTGGCTTTTGCCCTATCAGATGTTTAATCTGCTAGTTGTTTTTATATATGCATTAAAACAGAGATCTCTGCGATGTTACAAGTTCCTCTTAAGAGAAAAAGTACCATTTTTTTTTTTTTTTGAAGAAAAGAATCATTTCGGTGTTGCTTTTTTTTAACCCTCTTTTGGTCCCAGCTGTCTATTAATCTAAAGGAATATAGGGATTATCTTCTCCATATTACTGATGTGCTGGTTCTGGTGTGTCTAGAGGCAACATTTGAGTGACATAATTGAACTTGGTACTGAGACTGTTTTAATTACATTAATTTTAATTATGTACAGTACATTTTAATTACATAGACTGAGACAGAGGGGCTCCCATCTATTAAGATCCTCTGCAATACATTTGCATAAATAGGATCCTATTTCTGTGTGCAGTGATACAGTTCTTGATGGCTTCATTATTGGTGGAAAGTGGATTTTTTTTTTTAATTTCATTTACATTTGTGCTTTTAGCAAGCACATTTGAAAGCCACCTGACAGCCTTCATTCCCCTGCACTGAAAAGATGCATTTTAAACCAAATATTAAAATTAGAGGAAAAATTAAAGAAGCTTCTTGTTTGTGTGTTACTCAGTTCCTGTGCCAGACAGGACTTCCAAGGACTCAACTGGGAAACCAATTTAAGAGTTTTTATAACAGTTGGGGAGCACTCATGTGTAATAGATGACTAATGCCCTAACAGATGAATAATGCCCTACCTCTCTATTCACCACAAAAACTGCATGGCTATGGCATGTTGACAAGGGACATATATTTACCAGTAAATATAGATTTCCCAAAGGGGGCTTTTATCTCTGCTACCCTTCTTAGACCCCATTTCTATGTCCCTGCTGGGGGTCAGGCTACACGTACCTTCTTGTGTACAATGTGGTAACTTCCCTTGAGTCCCTGAAAAGGTCAGTCCATGGCCATGTCCTGTCCCATCCTCTCCCTTGGCACCCAAACCATGCAGGGTAATTACTTTCCCTTCATAGGAGCATTATGATGAGCCCCTGGCACAGGGCTGGCTCAGTTCTCCCATTAACCCTGAGGCTACTGGTGACCCCAAATACTGGGCTCAAAATCATGAGTCTCGACCACAGCAGAGGTGCTGTTTAGTTAGCCATATTGCAACATTATTTGGTTACAGTGACCTTGTCCCTTTGCATTTTGTGGTGTGCTTTGGATGTAGATAGCACCTTTAATATTTGAAAATGCTAACAGGATCAGAGTTCGCTGTCTGAAACATTCACAGCTGTCATTTACTTCTGCTGTTCTTAAGTGTTTGCTAGACCCTAGTCACTCTGATACTACATTAATTCATTGAGCCTAACCTCAACATTTTTTGCTCTCACAGAGCAATATTTCTTTTTTTTTTCCTTCTCTTTTCTACTGAAAGACTTTCATTCTTAAGTGAGACACAATAATAAATAAAGCAAGGAACAAATTATAATTTGTTTGGGAATAGCAATCCCTAAACTAAATGAATGTCTAACTCTGGGGGATTATTTTTGGATGCCTCAAATTAGCAGTCTAGAATTTGGACCATGAGTACACATCCAAATATACCTGAGTGATTCAGTAATTTATGTTTGGTCTTTGGAAGGGAATGCAGCATGTGATGCGGTTTGGGGCACAATCAGATGGACTAACCCATCTAATCCGATCACTCACCTACCCCATACATCATGCCCTTTTCTATTTTCTGCTTTCAGGTGGACATTTCCATTCAGATGACTGCTTCCTCCATTTATCTTTGACCTAAATCATTCTGCACAATTGGGTAAGACAGTATTCATGCAGGTAAACTGGCATGCGTAGGGGGGAGGAGGCTCAATTTTCAGTATAGGGATAGTGATATGCAGCTGGAGACAATAATGATTAACCTTGAATCAGAAATAGATAGGGTAGTTTAGCCTGTAAATTCTCAGAATACTAAACTGCTTTCATTAGCCCACCAAATCATGAGAGTTGGTCAGATATTTTCTAGTGATATTTTATTGACAGCAAACGATTAATGGAAAAATCAATTCTTTGCCTCTCTGCAAAATCTTGATCTTGCTACATTAATTAAGAATTAATGAAATATTTAATAAGTTCAATATTTATTTTAATTAATTCAGTATTTAATAAGAAAACATATGCTGAGCCTGGTCCAATCTGAAGCAAAATTAATCTTTTCACTGAAACGAAATAAAATATTTGAATTCAAATTGGTTTAAGAAAATATTCATAGGCAATATTCTTTAGTTCATTGCTGACTTAGTTGTAGTTTGGGTCCCTTTCTCCCTTATCAGCCACATTCCCTGAAGCACTGTATTCTGCATTATGCAGTGTGTTTTTGCTCTGACCAAACTATGCATTGTGAATCATAAGAATCACATTACTATCGATGCGTTTCAGGAGGAATAATTTCACCATATAGCCTGGCCCAGATAGAAAACAGGCCTTGTAGGACACCCATACAAAGGTGTCCTCACACTGGAAACACAGCTAATGCTGTCCTTGTTTAGAAAACTTGCTTGTAGGAATCCTGAATTGAATTTAATTTTGGAACTTCCACCCTGTAAAATGTATTTGTATTCCAAAATGTTGTCATAATTTGGGAGGGTCAAGCTGTTGATGTGACACAGCTTTCTTTGTAATAGAGTCAGTCATAAATCATCAGAATATGCTATAAAAATTTTGTGTTTGTTAGTTATTCCTTTGGATTTAATACTGAACAACTCCTCCATGAGTGAACAGTTTCAACATAGTTATTAGGGCTTTTTTTGTCTTTTTGTTGTGATCATTAATTAATACTACTAACACTAAATTTCATCTTCCATTTTTACCACTCAGCCATTCAATAACATGCTTTAATTTTGAATGACCTGAATACATTACTAGGGTGGGCTGGCCCTGGCTAGAAGCCAAGCTCCCACCCAGCCGCTCGCTCACTCCTCCCCTCTTAAGTGGGGGGGACGGCAGGGGGAGGACAAAATAGGAAAAAACCAGGAGCAATATAAAGACAGGGAGACCTTTTATCGATTAACATAATGGGCAAAAAAAAAAGACTTGATTTGGACAAAGTTAGCTTAATTTATTGCCAATTAAAATAAGTGTTTGATTACTGATTTGGGTAGTAGGAAACAAAAAGACAGACACTAAACCAACATCTCACCTCCCCCTTTCCCAGGCTCAACTCCACTCCTTCACTCCAGACTTCTCTCCTTCCTTCTTGCTGTCACTGCAGGTCACATTCAGCTCCTTCAGGGAGACAAGGAGCGGCGCAGGGTGGTGGTCCATCAGAACACGGTGGTTCCCCTCTGCTGCTCCTTCCTCCTCACACTTCTTTTCTGCTCCAGTGTGGGCCCTCCCCAGGCTGCAGAGAGTACCTGCTCTACCATGCTCTACCTACCTCCCGCTTTATGTGCTGTGAGGATATTTCTCACGTGCGTTTAGCTGGAAGTATGCACTTTTGTAGCCTGTACAGCACTACCTCTTATGCATCTGCATCAGAAAATTGTGCCGGATCCCCTGGCAAAATTTAGTACAATTATCAAAGAGAGTATAGATTTTTATAAAATCAAACCATTAGACTGTCTTATGAATTTAAACTTAGCAGTTGGATCTGTAGAGATATAAATGCATGTAATATAATTGTTACAAGAAAATGTTCTATAATGTCCTTCATGCATGCTGTCCTTGAATGTAGTGTTGCAGCTCTGTCTTAAATCTTACAGGGTGCTTCTTTGCTCAGTATTTTTGAGTGTAATTCACAAATTATATGAAGTCAAAAGGAATCTTTCTTTCACCATCAACAGGTCCTGATCATTAGTCAAGAGCAGAATTTGGTTCAGGTTGTGGAAAGTGGTTGATACAACAAGAAAAATGTGTGCAAAAAATCTCACACGGCAGAAAGGATACATAGGGACAAAGGAAAAAATTGCATGGAAAGTGAGGAGGGCTGGATGGACTGAGAGCCACAGGACACAGAAAAAATCAAAAATCAGAAATAGAGTGAGTCAAGGGCAGGAAGAAAGAAATAATTTCGTTAAAGGAGAAAGACTCTTTGTCCTTATCTGAGAAGATTCAAACCCAGACTGGAGCATGACAAAAATAAGGTTTTTCAGATGAGGTCCATCATTTAGAAGACTGGGGAAATGGGCCTTCCCTCTTTCAAGGGGTGCCACCAGCCCTGACTGCACATTCATCCCTCCTGCCAGCCAAAACTGGTGTGCCAGAGCAGGTGACGTTACATACTATCTTACAAAAGGAAAGTTAAACATTATTGTTACCTTACTTTCTTAATATTGGAATTGCTTCCACAATTATACTATTGGCTTGACTGGAGACAAAACTGTTCATCCATTTACTGTTGTCCTCAAGAGGGAGAAGGACTTTGAAACAACTGTTTATACCAGCACAAGGCTAATGAAAGCTAATGCTCCACACTGCTTGCCTCTTGCTGAATAGATATTTCTATAACATTTCCACCAAATTATATCTACATATTCCTGTGTTGGAGACTGGAAATCAATTCTAACTTGATTTCAGGATGTCAGTCATGGGTTGTACTAAGGCAGTATTTAATCTGCTGTTCTCTTCAGGATGAAGAGCCACCTCAGAAATAAAGTAGGAAAGATTTTTGTTTTCACCTTGACTTTGTTTTGTTTTGTTTTCTTCTTCCAGATACATTTTGCTCTTGTCTGTAGTACAGCCTGAATAGGAAGTAAGCATATGAGTTAGCTCATTTTGCAGCACTGTGAATTTGATTTTTTTCTTTGTTGTTTTGCATTTGCTCATACCATTTATAAGACTGATAGCTCTGATCACTGAAGTGCTCTGAACTCTGAGCAGACAATCAAATCTGCAACTTTCATTTTACAATCTCAATTAGAACCCGGTATTACCAATCAATTAAAGAATAAATAGAGAAGTGCTGACTCATTTGGAAAATTAATGGTGTTGGCAGTGAAGGAGAGTGGACAGAGCAGGTGTTTGATGTCTGCCCTTGAGTAACTAAACCACTAAAGCTGGGATTGGATTCGAGACCAGGTATAATGTCAGAAACAAAGACATTTGCTGGTACACTGGCTCACATCAGTCATATTCCACCACTCACCTGGTTTCAAGCCACAGTGCCATAACAATATTTTTCCAGGTGGGGAATGCCTGAGCTGATTATTTTGGAAAACAACTTGCCTAAGGATATTTTCTCATTGCTTGCATACAAGGAGGAATATTACGTATGATTTATGTCATAAAAAATGATACTTGCCCAGGCATAAATGGATATAAAAAAGGGAATGTTTCTCTTCAGCAATATTTTTCTCCTTTTCAAATATCAAAATAGTGATGTGTTTCTGACAGGAGGCCAAATTCTCAGGCCATGCTTTGATTAGTCCTATTGGAAATCAGCTCAGTAAGATTTGACAAGACCTAGGCAGGAAATGACTGTTTGTCCCATGAAACATAAGAAATTAAAAAAACAACAACAAACAAAAAACCCCCAACAAACACCACTACCCCCCCCCAACAGTTATGAACTAGGATAAGAGACTCTTTTTCAAATATTTCTCCAAAAGAAGTAGGAACCAGAAACATTTCCCTGTGCTCCCAAAGAGCCTGAAGGTGAAGACAGTCCTCAGGTTATAGCAGACCTGAAATAAAGTTCCAGATCCAGCAATTATTTTGGTTATCTATACAAAGTGAAATATCTCTAGCAATATACAATCTTTGCAGCCCAGAGATAAGGATGTTTGCCTGTCATGTCCTAGGAAGTGTCCACAGCTACTCACTCTCTCTGGCCCAGGACTTCTTTTCAGCAGCTGAAAGCCCTCAGTTGTTGGGGATTTGGAAAGACCCCCTCCATGCAGCCAAGCCGCTGTTCGGTACTGACTCACCTGGGCCATGAGACATGGAGGCTCAAGTCTGGTCATTAATTCAGGCAAAGCAGGCAGTGACCATGCACTCCCCCCATTTTGGAGGCGCCTGGCCTCTAGCGGTGAAGCGTCCCTTGACCATATCAGGAACTGTTGCATGGCTAAGGTGGGAAATGGCACTGACCGTACCAGGAGCTCCTGCTGCCTGGCCAAGGTAGGGAACGAGAGCGGGGATAATTTGTGACATCCTTATCTGAATTGTAGCTCGAGTGGAACGGTACTATTGTTACTGGAATCTTGAGAATTCTAGTAACTACCAACTTGGACTGTGGCCGGGATGGAAATTTACGGATGACTAAAGCCAGTCATCTTGCGACCCTATAAACAGCGGTCCTAAGTGTGGCCCTTTGAGCTCTCCTGGACCGCAGCGGGCTGTGACCAGTATCTCCCTCTGAGTCGAATGCCTCTCGGAGCTCGTGAACTGTTTGGAGGACCGTTGCCGAAAGCTGATGACAGGACCTGGGCTGAAACCCTTCACTCCTCGAGGCTCAACCCTCGCCCGCTGAGAAATGCGGAGATATTTGATGTGAATATTTCACTGAACTCAAGGGGAATTTTTAACATTTTGTATATTTATATATCTGTGTCTGTGCATGTGTGTGTGAATTTATGGAGGTACCCAATAGCAAGTATAGTATGAATATTACCATCTCGAATCTGTAATTAAGTCACTGTTGTAATTGTAGTAGACTCTATTAACTTACTTTGTAAATGTTAAATTAGTCAATGCTTAAGTGTTGCTAAAATCTTGTGATCCACCTTAAAACTGTGAATGAATCTTAGACTGCTGCTAGACACATGTAACCCTTTAGACATAAACTGTTGTCCAAGTCTGAGACTTAAGATTGGATCCAGCTGCACCTAAGCTCCATCAGGAGTTTAGAAAGCAAGGGGGTCTCCTCTGAACCTTGTGACTCAATGGGAAGGTCTCCCTTGCCTTTTTGCATCTTTGGTCTCTGTATAAATCATTCTAGCTCGATTCTAATTCAATTTTCCTTTGTATGTTTCATCCATGTAATAAGAGATAGAGTGAACCTTGCCATCAAACTGTTAAGTCGCACTTTTATAAATTCCTATTAAACCCACTTTTTGTTAATGCCTTTGATGGTGATTCTTTAAGCGGCCTTAAATCACTCATTCATGACAACTAGGGAGCAGCATCCTATAGATGCGCTGAGTGGGTGATATCCCTCAAAAAACCACGGGTGCTCCTGGGCAGTGACACTAAATTCCTGCAAACTGCATGATGCATTGAGTCACCAGCACTGCTCTAAAGGGAGCAAGGACAAAGAAATCCTCACATATCCCTTGCTGAAGCGCCACTGCACTGTTCTGCTATATCTGGAGTCCTTCGCACAAGCTGAAGTGAGGACAAGATTTGCCTTTTAGCACATCCTGGTGGCTTGTGCACAGGGAAATGACAGAGAGAGAAGTGGAAATAGGAGCAGATGAGGGTCATAGATGCACTTTAAAGCACTTAGGGTTTATTCACCACACATACACAGAACGAAACAACGGAGGTAGCCTTGGAAAGAAAACAGTCTGCGAGGTAACAGCAAAGAACATAAGAGACCGTAACAAATACAGTACAGTTGTATGAGCTTGGTGTAACTACTTTCTCCCTCTGATATTCCAGTGCTCTACAAATAACTTTTATGACTTAATACAATCATGTTTTTTAATAAAAGGATGGTTTCACCTCCTAGCAGCTAATAATAGAGATGTTGAGAAACATCAGTAGCTTAATTTTATTTTATTTCATTTTATTTTATTAACTTTTCTGAAGTGAACGATACTGGCACCTATTAGCAAATCTCTCCAGAGGGATCACATACTTAAGCCTATGCATCTTAACTAGAAGATATAGTTTTTAATACTCCCTAGAGCTGATGCGTGTGGTGCAGGTATCCAGACATACAGGAAATAGATAAATAGATAATAGATAGAAATAGATAAATTTTTGCTAAAAATTCCAGTATAAAACCAGAACTATCCGTTAGGAAATGGCACTGCATTGCCCTTTCATATTGCTTTCCATAGGTTACGTAGTGGGCTCCATCCTTGGTGAGCCATCAAAGTACATTATCAGTGCTCCAGCTATGATGTCTCATGAGAAATGTCTGAGAGGTCTGATCAATGCAAGAAAAGAGGAAATGTGAGCATTTAAGCATTATCTGTGATGAAATACTACAGCAACATTTTCCACTACAAACCTTGGTGGTATGGATTACTTTTCTAGCCATTGAAAAACATATTTTCCTCAGCAAAACCACATTTTCCTGTCAAATTCTAGTTTCAAACAAATAAATTTCATCCGCTGTGGCTGCAAGTCATCCCTGTTTGGCAGAACTCCTTGCTGGTTGTCTGATATTCTGCATATCTGTATTACTCTCATTCCAAAAAGGAACTACATGTTTCACTTGGGCAGAGTCTTCCAACAAAAAAGGTTAATCAAATATAGGGGAACAGCTTGCAGGAAAACAGAATGAATGCATCAGCCACACATGACTAAATTCTGCTTTAGAGTTTGCTAGGACTACTGACAGCAGTGTCCCCATCCTTATTCAGCTGTAACTAAGCAGACACTGGCTGTTAGTACTTCAGTGCTACAGATGCTTGTATGGAAACCACATTAAATTTAGGATGTTTAAGGTAACTTTTTAGTGCATGGAAAGGCCTCCTAATGGGTTTCAAAGGGATGCTGAGTTTATTGTATTTTGAAAAAAGACACCTCAGAAATGGAAGTTATGAACATGTCATCTGAAAATTATGGGACTTTCTTGCTCATAAAATAAAGAAACCTCGTTTCCACATACTGAATTTAAAACAAGACATCAGTCTACAGTGCCTTGAGTCTCGTCTGCGAATAAAAGAAAATAATTTCCCTCAGTGCATATATTTAATAAACCAAACTGTATAAACAGAATTGCTAATGGAGATCCCCAGCCCCGAAGAAATCACAAGTAACGAGCTGAACATAGAACACTGTTTGAAAAGGACTTTTTTCCTTGAAAAGTGTTAGGTGAAGAACATCAGCATCATTCACCATTAGTCAGCAGTTCTAAACACCGTGGGCATAAGGACAGTTGCTTTCCAAGCTCCTGTCTTCCAAGCTTCCCGGGCAGCCTGCGGGCTCCTGCTGCTGCCATCACCCACACAGCTTTGCTCAGCTCATACAACTTCAGTGTTTTATTCTAGTTCATCAAATTTACTTTTGCCCGTTGTTAGCACTGTAGAAATAAACTAGGTGGTCCCTCAGGATACTGTGTACACCAAGTTACTAAAAATCCATAATGTATTTACACATGCAAGCCCCAAAAATGTTTTGTTTGTTGTTTGTTTTTCTTTTCAAGTGCCAGTACAGTGCAATCCAGCTTGTGGGTTCCTGGGGTAGGACTGTATGTTTTAGCTCTCCCGCGTCTCTTTTTTTCCTGGCAAAGTCAGTCTTTCCCAGTCAGGTAGGTTAATTTTTTTTTCTTAGCCAAATGCAAACGTCATCTAACTTACCAGGTAAAAAATACTGCAATTCAGGATTGCAAAAGATCGTTAAACTAGACCTACCCCACAAACATGATGATCTGATGGCGAAACATGCCATGGAGCTCCTGACACCCTCTCCTTCACATAAGATCCTATTTACTCTTCTTCTATTATGGTGTGGTGACCACAACCAGTCGCTCTTCAGCTCCACCAGGAAGGAATACATGCTGCTGTGCAGAGCTGCTCTTCCCCACGCCTGCAGCCCATGGGAGGGGGAACAGCAAGGGAGCCGACTGCAGCCCTGCTCACACTATGGCTGCATTTACCCTGTCACATTAGCCCGGGGGCAGGGAGACACTGTTTTTTTGGTTATTTTTTGGTTGTTCGTTTTAATCATTTATTAGTACTGATGTTTTTGTAATATATAAATCTGCTTTTAGTTGGCCTTTATATGTGAAAGGATGTGAGGAGAAGGGACAAATGTGATTACCTGTCACAGCGTAAGGCCTGTCCTCAGTGAGATTAAGAAACTGCTGGTTTTCCACACGTCCATGGGAATTTGTTAACAGAGAGTTCTCTGCCTATGAAACTGTGTTGCGTGATCTTTTGGTCATAAGAGTAACATAGGTGGTGCTGAACCTCCCCTCCCTGTCTGAAAGTCACTACTGATGTATTCCTGAGCCCTGTACCAGCAGATGCTTAAATGCATACAGACTATTATAAGGCTGTAATAGGTTAACAGGAATTGTACCAGGCTCTAAAGAATAGCAGACAGTCATTGCTAGCTCCGCGCTGTAAGCCATATGCCCAAACTGTGGAACTGGATTTTTTACAGATGTCCAACCCTTGTTCTGCGAGCAAGGAGAGGTACAATGATTGTGATACAAGGACAATAACAAGGTTAAAATGCAATTACAATCCTAAAGGGATTTGAAAAAACAAATCTTAAAGTCTGGATACACATTTATAATCACTTCTGCTTTTGCTTGTGTAATAAAATATTTTAAAGAGGGGCTGAGACATCATTCTGTTTTAATATGTGACTGACAACAATGACCCATTCTTTGCCCTTCTTCTTGCATCTTGGCTAAAATTTCTTAGGAGGAAACAGTGAAGATGGTGCATGTGTTAACTTAAACTAAAGCAAGGATTTAAAACCAGAAAGCCTATAATGTCTTTGGAAAAGTTTTTGTCAGCATCTTCTGTCTTAGTCTGAGGGTGCTGCTCAAAGGGGGAGACACTTCTCAGGATGCATGAGGAGATTCTTAATATGCTAACATGGGTTTCTGCAATTTGCATGCGATTATATCTAAGTCTTGCAATATCAAATTCACCCAGAAATAGATGATACACAGCAATGAAGGGAATAAAATCCAGGGCTTTTAAAAGCAGCTAAAGTAGTTAAGGGATTCCTGAATATCTTTAAGCAGATTCCTCACTGTCATTTTGCATTTCATGGGGCTTTGAATACTCTGGGTAAGTCATCTTAGGGGTGCTTCTCATATTTGTGTATGGAAGCAGGTAACAGTCTGTCACTTTGTATTGACCCTGATGCAGGTATATCTTCTTATTTATAGAGAAGTTTATTCAAATCCCACTGTTTTTTTCACATCTTTGTCTTCTTAAATTGATCATAAGCCTAAGCCCTGGACTTAAGCAATGAAATCAGATGGGGAAGCAATTCATTATAAACATCTTAGAATTAAGAAATTCTAAAGTTGTAGGCAAATTAGAAAAATGAAAATTTTATAGAAAGGAAAGCAGTCTTACTTTAAGTTTTGAATAACAAACTTATGTGAGAAATTATCATGACGTAGTATGGCTGCAGACAGTTCAGAAAGCTTTGAATATGGTCAAATGAGGTAAATTGTTCATAGATATAATTTTTGAGGAGATTTATGTTTAATTAATTTTCTTGGAATGAAAGAAAAATGTTTTTTCATTTATTAAGTGTTAATTCGCAGATCTTTTTCCATTCACTTCTGACAAAAACATATCCTGGCTACATTATGCTGGTTTCTCATTTCTGATTACAACTCTCATTTGATGATCTTGATATTATCATCTTATTGACGTCCTATGTCACTTTTTTCCTGGTTATGAAGCAGAAGATATCTTTTACAAAAGAAACATTTTTTCCTACTCTACTGTAGACAATTTTTAAAAACATTTTTTTCCGTTCTGAGTTTGAACTGTTGTTAAAGAGGTCTATCAATAAAGCAGTTTCCCAGTGATTCCTATTGGCTTATTGTTGCAAAATGGTCTGTGCTCTGGTAGTATTTTCAATCTGGTTTCATGTATTCAAACACTGTGAAATGCCAAAATGAAACTCTTATAGTCCAGCTTTTCTACTCCTAAAACTCAAACATGCTATTGATTCTTTTACTGTTAGGTATCTATCACAATTATCCAAATGATATAATATACTCAAAGAAACCATCTGTCAATCACTTATCCAACTGAATGAAGAAAAGTTTCCACATGCCCAAGACAGGAGGTCGCTCAGGGACTGCAGGCAAAAGGTCCTACTCCTGCACCTTTCATCCTCTATTTCAACCTCTCTGTTTTTCCTGCAATTTCACTTGTTCACAGGGAAAAGCTGCACTCATTTCTTCCAGCTTTTTGTGGATTCCCTTTAATGGAGGGATTCCAGAAACTACAGTTCCAGCCTGACAAAGATGTAGTTTGTTATTGACACCGTAAAGGTATGTAATAAAGGAATGCTACTAATTTCCTGACTTCAGTTAACCAGGCGGCATGAACATTACATGTTGCCATTTATCATTACTTGTAAAATCAGTGTTCTTTGGCTCCACTCCATACAGCTGGAAGTAGTTTCACTTGCACCCTGTCTGCATATTATTCTGGACTTCCAAACAAGGTGTTTTGGCACACTTTGAAGCACAGTTGAAGGAAAGTTAGCATTGCTCAGCTGTTTGGTTTTTTTTTTTACCTTTAAAAAAAAAAAACCCCAACAAAACCCCATAGGAATGATTTACAATACCTGCAATAACACCTAGCAATATAACAACATCCAGAAATAATTATCAGAGAAAAATAACTTTAAAAAACTGGGGCATATGGTTTGAAACACTGCATTCCATACTGTTTCCAATAATGTTTATATTTCCATAGAAATTTTCTTAATAAAATTTTCTCCAGTCCCTAGCTACACATAGCTATCATAAAATCCTAGGACTGCTACTGATCTGCTTAGGCTATTTCTCAGCATTTTAGTGATCTCTGGAGAAAGAGGATCCACATGTGCTAGCTGATCAGATGATGGTTATGAGCCCTCAGTGCAGTACAGCTGTGAGAAAAGGCAAATGTTATCCTAGAATATATCAGCTGAGATACCTCAGCAGAAATAGGGGAGATATTAAAGTACCCTCTGCTGGTGCAGACCTCATTTACTGCAACAGATTTAGTTGCTTATAGTCAGTAAAGGACAGAGTGAACTTTCAACAGCCACAGAAAACTATGAGATGATCCTGATTATGTAAAGGAGAAAATAAACAGAGCTGTCCCTCAGTCCATCAAAAACAAAGCCAGAAGGGGATTAGTCCCTTTAAATAACGGGGAGAAATAAGCACCAGGGAGAGAACAAGAACTATTTGATTTATCAGACTTTTCTGCATTAGACAAAATGTTTTAAACTGATGTAAATATGTAAATTCAAAGATGGATATAAGTGAGCTTTTGGAACAGCCTTCTGGCAGGAACAGAGACTGGGTTCCCATCCCTCAAAACCAGATATTGGCTCTGTCAGAAACTGATCCAGTTCTTTCTAAGATGCTTTTGCTTTTCTGTCTCCACTATTCTTACAAGCTGTTAAGGGCTTCCAGCTTTTTCTAAGTGAAGTAATATTTGTTCACAGCACCTAAACATGCTTTTTTTTTTTTTTTTTTTTTTTTTGGTGAAGAAGCTAACACCATTCTTCATAGCATTAGGCAGATTGATCCCAAACCTATTACTAAAGTGTTCCACTGCTGACCTTCTCCTGCCTGACCTTTTCCAGCACTGGCGCCTGATGTTTCCCCTTTCACCTGTTGCTTAACTAACTACCTTATAGCTCTCCTCTCAAACCTCAACCAGTGTTTTCCAACATAAGTTTATATCAGATCAGGTATACTCAAATCCCCTATCCAGTTAATGTAATGGAACTATAATCAAACCCAGACGAAAGACATTTATTTTCTGCCTGTGCCTCGAGAATGTGTTGTGGTGTGAAGGAAGTGTGTCAGGTCAGTGCTGCAAGGGATAACAAGGCAAGGAACTAGCTCTGGAGTGAAGCATGATGGTTTTAACACCTGTTCAGACACGGAGATTGAATCTGATGACTCAGGATAGACTTTGTAGTCTAGTTCACACCAAAAAGATAGAAACAAGTTGCAAAAATCTTTTGGCAACACAAGAAATAATCTTGAGGTTCAGGTAGGTTTCAAAATTGTTTCTATACTTAAATTATATCAAAGGGCTGGAATTGTCCAGAATTTCTTTTTTCCTATGATATGTGTAATCTGGCTCAGATGTTCATCATGAGAACCTAAGGAATAGTTGGTATCATTTCAGGGACATGAGAAGAACCCTTCTAAAAGAAGGAATTTTCTGCTCCCAGGAAGATAGAGAGATGCATTAAATTTCTGTTCTTTAATTATGCTTACTATCTACATTTACAGGGTTCATAATCATTAGTAGGCTGGTTATTTACTGCTGAGCAGATCCCTAAATGAGGAAATTAAACAACAGGAGCATCCTTATGTTTTACTAATGATTGATCATTTAACCTCCATGATATCGTGGCCTGGTAAATAGCCCAGTGTTCTGACCTTTTTGCTGGAATATAGTACATTTTGCTCTTGCTCAGGAAAAGTGCTCTTTTAATGATGTTTGGCATAACACAAAGGGAGAAACAAAGAATAAAAGAGTGAAAAGTTCATCAACTTGCTTGCATGTATTTCATTTGATCTATGCTGAGATCTGAATAAGGGGAAGTTTAGAAGGAAGATTTACCTGTTTTCACAGACAATAAGATAAAAGATGGTTGTGAAAAAAGATCCCATTTTAGAACAGACTTTAACCACAGCATGTTAAATTACATCATTCTTTTCAGGTGACAGTAGTTTAACATTTGACAATGAAGCTCAGATCTATATCCCTGCTCTAATACGTCCCTGACCAACATGCTTCCAAGAAGAATATCATGGCCTAAATGAAAACAATAAGTATAGACCAAGGACCAAAGGAAGAAAAAATATGAAGAAAAAATATAAAGAAAAAGCAAAAGCAGAAACCAAGCACACACAAGGAAAGGAAGAAAGGAACAATAAATAATTTCTGTGGATATAAAAATTAAGAAATCTAATTAGTACAAATAATCCTCTGTTGTAATTTACTTTCTATGCATTCAAGAAAACACATATCTGTTCACTTTGAAATACAGGATTAACTGCCATTGCTTGGCTTTTTAATAATTACAGTTCTCCTTTCCTAGTCTTCCTGGTGTAGTATTGAAATAAG
Source organism: Fulmarus glacialis (assembly GCF_000690835.1). Lineage (NCBI taxonomy): Eukaryota > Metazoa > Chordata > Aves > Procellariiformes > Procellariidae > Fulmarus > Fulmarus glacialis. The sequence goes on from NW_009214871.1 coordinate 24,149, forward strand.
AATATTCTTTCAAAGCTGAAAAAAACATGCCAATCGTGAACCATCAACTTAACAATCATAATTTTGTCGAAACATTTTTCTCCTCCACACCACTCATAACATTACCAGTCTATTATTTCACTTATGCAATCGACTGGACAATCTAATGCCATCAATTTCTCTCCTACCTATGTGGTCTGTCAGTCAATATTCTGCCTTGTTTGCTAGGGTTTTTCACAAAACTGCAGGAGTGAGGAGAATGTTTAAGAAAATGCCACAAAAGAACAATAATAGTAAATAATAATACCAGAAAAATTGGCAGTAGTATTCAAAAATACAGCCCCTCAAAATACTTCAGACTAATTTTCTTAAATTGACTGTATTTTAGTTTGGTATCATCCCCTTTAATATCTAGTATATCTATATTCAGTTTCTCTACTGAGTGTTAAATTCCGAGTATAACATCCATCAGCATAAATAAGCTGCTAGATACTAATTTTTTTTTAAAGGTTATTCATATCTCTAAGAGAAATGAGGCCCGTAAACATCTTGTCCTTTATTCTCACAAACCTAAGCTATTATTCTTATGTCAGATAAAGAGAAGCCATGACTTGGAGTGATTTTACAAAGCCCGGAGAAAGACGGAATAAATAGCGTTGTGTTTGGTGAGGTTGCAGTGGTTGCTAATGCTGTGTGACAGAAATAGGTAAGATTCTTAGACAAATTATCCCTACTTAAATTAAGTATTAGTACTTAAATTATGTAAATACACTAGTTAACACTCCCTGATTATCAACATTTATGTAGCGGATGTCCCATTTTGCAACCAAAACAAATGAATCCACTGATTTACCCAGTGCAACCTATGTAGCCACCTCCTTTTAGACATTTTACAGCTAAAGGGAAGGAAGAGTCATCCTAGAATCATAGAGTTGGTCATTTAGCCTGACTTGTTAGAGGCTTTGATTCTGAATTATCCCGCATCTGTAAACACATGCCAAAAAAAGGTGCGGGGACAAAGCAGGCGGTAGAACTCGGTCTGGCTGCTTGGGTTTCATTTGTGCTGTGAATCACATAGTGGAATCCAAATATAGCATAGGGGTATGCATACATGCAAATCACATAGTGGAATCCATATATAGCATGGGGTAAACAACAGTAGCAGTGAAGGTACAGCAGCATTGGATTTAGTATGTGCAAAAACATGACTGGGACACAAGCTGCATGGACCTCAGAAACGCACTCTGGTTGCTGCAGTGAGCTAAAGCTAATGCTGCTGCTACTATTACTTGGGCTAGCTGAATTTAACCATTTCATTATTTCTACTGACACATGTAGTAACCACAGCTTTATCCAGTCATGTAGCTATAACCTAGGTGTAGGGCATACTTGAGGAAATAAGGTATTAAAGTTTTCAAGGAAACACATCATCAGGAGTGAAACCTTTTTGGGCAATATATTCATGTTATCCTCAGGGTCTTGAAGTGATCCATGTCTGTTGCATTTTCTATGAAATATTTGTGATTCTATAAAAATCAACTCAAAGCAGATGATTGTGGGAAAGTTTATCACATGAAGATTCTTTTTCTAATAACACTTCTTACTTCAGCGGCCTTTTAAAACTTTCGTTGTGCAAGAACCGTTGTACATAAACCCCTATTGAGTCCTTGGCATGAAAGGTATCAATTCTTGATGCTCCCCTCTGCTTATTGTCAAGGCTGCCATAGTGACTTCAGTGACACTGAACACAGGTCTTTGGCTCATCATCCAGCATAAAGTGTTCACCTACTTCCAAACTCCACTGGTATTTTAAGAAAACAGGGCTATAAGCCATCCAGCTCCTTCTTTTCACCAGTGAACCTGAAAGAGTGCTCCTTCCCCAGAGAGCTCATGAGCAGCTGAGGTGTGAGCAATGAGCTTCTGCTCCTAAGCCTTCAAACCACAGGAATATTGCACCTAGTAAGTATCAGCAATAACTACTGATAATAACTTGCTCGACATATCACTTTTTAGAGCAGAATTTCATGCACTCAGACCACTGACAGGTTGTTTTTTTTTTTCACTTCACAATGAAAATTAACTCAATTTCTATAGCTAATTAAGGGCAGCAGCCTCTTCAACTTCTAATTTGTCCTGCTGAGATCCGCCTCTCTGGAGGGTACTCGCTAAGCATATACCACCTCTTTGAAAGCATAAGCTCTAGCCTCTTCCAGGCACACTAAAGTGTTAATACAATGGTGTGCCTATGCTGTCACAGTGTTTTCCACGGTAAAAGCAAAATTAAAAAAAAAAAAAAAGAAAGAAAAAGAAATGGGGAAAAAAAAAAAGAAATTTCAAGACTTGTAATGCAAACAATTTGAAATTCTCAAGCTTCCTCAATGCTTTTTTCTTTCATATTAAATGGAAGGAAAAAATAAGGAAGTACTTGGGATTTGTTCCATGCCAAATTACTTCTGAAGAGGACAGACCTGACTGAACGAAGTGCAGTTCTCTGCCTGGAGAAGTCTTCCAATGTTCACTTTCCAGCCCTCTTCCCACTACTCTTCTAAAGACAGGCATGACCCCATGAATGGGAGATACTCAGCCAGGTTGCCCACGACCAGTGTCACCTCAGGCCTATGAGAGCTCATGGGAGGCTTGACCCTTTTCTCCCCACCCAGCAAATCTGAGGTGTTGTTTAACACGCTGCTGTTGAGGAACACCGTCACTGCCTCTTGATTCCCACTGACAAAAGGTCAGGTGCTATCTCAACAAAGTGGCAATTGCTTTAAAATACAATGTTTGCATCTCTGTGGGGCCTAGAAGACGTCCATATGTTCCTTTATTGTCCAAGCCAGCACTGTACTTTTGTCAAACGCAGATTGATGTTTTACTTCAGCCCTTACAAGTCCTTGTTGAATGTTTTGATTTATAAGTTCAACCTTTCTTCTGCAAGTGCAATTCTCTTTGCAGCATCAGACACTCAGACAACCCTACAGAAAAAAAAAAATTACACAGGAAAAATACTACTAGTCTATTTTATAGCATATATGTGCTAAATATTTTCTGGAAACTTCAAAATGAAAAGCAATTACAATGAGAAGTCAACATGAATGCTTTGCAACAGTACGTCCCGTACCATTGATAAAGTGTTTTGTTTTCCATTTGAATGCAAAACTCCCCCATCTGCACATAAAATGCATAATTTCATCCCAGACTGACACATGCAGTTTCCATGACTGCATAAATCTAATGCACACATTTCTATTGTGCATAAACTCATGGAGTTCCTGAGTGAGGTAACATCATTGCTTGCAGTCTTCATGCAGAGCTTTCAACACTCCTGTTTTGAAAAATAAGTCTTTCCTCTCAAATAAGCTTTCTTGTTCATAAAGACCATGAAAAAGAACTCTGAAATGGTGTCTTTAGATGCCTTATTTTAATGAGCAAATTAAAATCCCATGATACTTGAACTTTTTTGCTGTCATTTCTGCCAAGAGTACAATATAAGTGTGTTTTATTGACCTTTCTTTCCTCCCCACCAAGGTACTTCATTTTTCATGCTAGGCTGAAAAAGTGAAAAACAAACAAGTAGCCAGCAAGGACACACAAACTACAACTAAACAAAAGTAGTTTTTTCCTCCCCAAACTCACGAAGCAAAACGAATTTTAAAAAAATCACTTTGTAGCATTGTAAAGCTATTCAGGGTTCTGACCTCTGCTCTTTTCTATTTTATTGTTTATCATAGGCTCCTATTTTACCTATGCAGCAGGAAGTAGGATGTGCAAATGTATCCAAAGGTCTTTAAAATGCTACTACGTTGTTTTGTATCTAGGCACTCAATTGTTCATTACAAAATTATTAACTCTAAAGTAACAAGGTGCATGTTGCAAAAATAAACCCTTCAAAGAACGTAATATAAAATAATATATCTCCAGATACCACCTGAACTGAGATTTAAGACTTTGTGCCAAAATACTCTGCTTTGAGTTTCAAAGAGTTGTCAGTGTATTTTAATTCCACACTTAAATTTAGACATGACACTAAATAATTCCTTGGAGAAACTCCCCCCTAATTTCCAGGGAACCTGTAATCATGCAGTGGAATCTGTCTGATATTCCTCTGCAAAACCGACAAGATGGCTGATTGCTGGAAACCAATGCATCATCACTATATAGTGAAAAGTCTTCTTGGACTGGAAAGAAACTGTTATCTACTATAATGTTATAGGTTTCTAATTCTTTTCTCTCTTTGAATTCCTTTAAGCTCTTGGCCACAATGGCTGAATAACTGTTAATAAAGGGCATTTATAACATGCATTTACACACAACCTGTAATTTATGTTGATATCTTCTTAATTCTTTTTTTTTTTTTTTTTTTTTCTCCTGTAAACTCACAGTTGTTCTTTTATCCAGGACTCATCAGACTATGAGAATGATGAACTTCATCAGGCCTCCCAAAAACCCATCAGGCTTTCAGCTGAGATTCAGGAGTATTATTTAAGCTATCTGAACTCTGTAAGCAGCAGAGATAAAATAATTATCAACAGCTGAGCTATATTTGTATATCTCTGCTCATTGAGCATTTAAATCACATTCTCAGGAAGAGGTGGCCAAAAGGCTTCTTTATCCAAACAGGTCAAGGAAACATCCCATGATTCCTCCATCTACTCCAAAGTGAGCCCATAATCACACATATCACCTTCTAATTTCTCATTCCCAGAAGAAAGGCTGAGAATTGCCAGGTTCCTCAGTAGAACACATCAGCTAGAGGGCCTCCACAGCCCTTTCTTCTTTGAAAGTCATCGCACAGTCTGCTCTCTCTCCTCTTCCCAAATTCTTCATGAATGGTCTACTCTTTGTTACATCAAAACTGACTGCTGTTTTGTCAGCTGTTCATTTTAATTCTTCCACTTTTTACCCCATTGTCCTAGTTTCAGCTGGGATAGAGTTAATTTTCTTCCTAGTAGCTGGTATAGTGCTGTGTTTTGGATTTAGTAGGAGAAGAATGTTGACAACACACTGATGTTTCAGTTGTTGCTAAGTAGTGCTTACATAGTCAAGGAAGCTCCCCATGCTCTGCCAGGTGCACAAGAAGCTGGGAGGGGGTACAGCCAAGATAGCTGACCCAACTGGCCAATGGGATATTCTATACCATATGGCATCATGCTCAGTATATAAAGCTGGGGGAAGAAGAAGGAAGGGGGCGGGGCGACACATTCAGAGTGAGGGTCTTTTGTCTTTCCGAGTCACCGTTACACGTGATGGAGCCCTGCTTTCGTGGAGATGGATGAACGTCTGCCTGCTGATGGGGAGTAGTGAATGAATTCCTTGGTTTGCTTTGCTTGCGTGCATGGCTTTTGCTTTCCCTATTAAACTGTCTTTATCTCAACCCACGAGTTTTCTCACTTTTACTCTTCTGATTCTCTGCCCCATCCTACTGGGGGGGGAGTGAACAAGCGGCTGGGTGGGGCTGAGTTGCTGGCTGGGGTTAAACTACAACATCCATTTGGCAGGCTGCTCCTGGAAATTCTACTGCAGACACCACTTCCTTAGCACGGTGAAATTAATATGCTTCACCTCTTGTGTTGTAGAAGCAGAAATCAGTTAAGAACTCTTTTTTAACAGAAGTTATGTACAGAGAACATCATCCATCCCTATGCATCCTACAAGTTGTCACATATTAAACAACTATGCAGCTAATGTTTTTCTAATTTAGCTGTAAACTTGTACCTTTTTAGCATGCATTGTATTATTCTAAAAAAAGGCTAATCCACTCCACTGTCACCAAGAGGCCAGTGATGTTATTACACTGTCAGCATCTGTAAATGCTTCAAAGAATCACCCGTGACAACTTTTAAACTGCATTTACTTTCTCTTTTCCTACTTAAAGTGCTCTTTCAGACATTACTGGTAACTGTGTCCTGCATCTCCTGCAGACAGTCTGGGAAGTTTGAGGGCAACAAACCGCCTTTTTCTCTGATCATCCTCAGCAGACCATTATAATGAAAGTAAATACATCGTTGTGGGTCGTCAGAGATCTTGGACATTTCCATTTATACAATACAGAACAAGTTTGGAGGCAGATAGTTCTGCTTTGAATAGATAAGCATGGAGAAAATAGCAATTGATACTAGAGTTAATCAGACAAAAAAGAATGAACAGAACTTCAGAAACAAAACTGGAAGCTTTAGTTATATCCAACATGTGCTTTGGATGTATGAGGATTTGATGCAATGATCTGTTCACATACTCCTGGAATCGACTCTTTTATAAATGTTTTGTGATCAGATGAAATTCTTACATGAAATTGAGTCTTGAATGTTTTTAAATGCTCTCACAGCAGTGCTGGAAGCCAAGATTGTAAAATTCAGCCTTGGTCCTGTAATTCTGCTAGATTACAACTCATGATGTAACCTCTGCCCACAATACCGAAATAAGTTGAAAGCTTCACTTGAAAGCAAGGAACTGGCTAAATTTGTTCACAAAACAGAGTATTTTTAATTTAAGTTTTTATTCCAGTATTACAAAAGTTAAGACACTGACTTTAAAGTATTGTAAATAGAGTCCCTGAAACATATATGCAAATGCTTGACCAATCTGCAACAAAGCTAATGCTGCAGTAAAAAACCATAGGGAGATATAAATGCCATAATTTATCATCACTTTATCTTATATCACTCTGCTTTATGATCTATCTGCAGATTTAGCTAATCTGTCACAATCAGCAAGACTCTAGTTTTATTTCAGACAAACTATTGAAAAAGTATATGTATGCATAAAGTATACTTCGCATCACAGAAACACCTTGTTGAATCATCTTGGTTTCAGCTAGTACAAACCAGAAATAAAGCTTAGTAACAGCTCACAGAGGTAGTTTGGGATTTACACAAGAAAGAAAAAATCCTTTTCTGACCCAAACTAATACAACAATCAGAACTTCCATCATGCTCATAGACAAAACATTCTGCAGACCTCATAATCCATATGCCTCAGTTATTTCACATAGTAGAAGAGGTCCAGAACTTTAAAAGACTCAAAACACTGGAAACCCCCACCCTCACCCCAAGAAATTACCACTAAATAAAACCCCTCTTTAAAAGATTTTCCCCAAACTCTGTATTTAACATAGTACAGGTACTCTGAAGTCACTATAGCAAGGAAAATTCATGTGTCTATAGCAAAATTGGCCTTAAACAGATCTTATTAACTGCCTGTAGGAGCAAAAACACTCTAGAGAGACAGCAAAGGTAACTGAATAGCCCAAATATTTATGTTAAAGAAGTCTAAGTCCACACACAACAAGCTATGTTGCTATAACAGCAGCAACATAGCTGAGTATAACTCTGAAATAACTTACCAGCATTATTCTCCTCACGGCATTCAGGTTAGCAGTTAATCAGCAGCAATTCCACACCAGTCAAGCAAAGAAAAGCCCCCAAATCAACCCAACTAGACCGGCTAATTTCTGAGAAACCAACTGGCTACCTCTGCTGAGGGATTTACGGTCTACAGCCCCGTGTGTGGTTCAGTGGGATTTGTCAGGAGCAGAAGCAATGAAGCATTTGTTGAAGGCATGGGATCACACAGGTGTACAAGTTCTTCCACCTGGATTAATGGCAAAACTCTGCCACTTTATCCCAAAGGAAAAAATCTTAATAACCTTAATAATTTGAAATAGTAAGATATCATTACTACTGTGCCTTAACTCTACAGCTATGGCAGAGCGAGCTGCTCAAAGAAAAAGTTCCTTTGGTTTAAGCTTTGGTTTACAAATTTAAAAGAAATTGAAAATCCTGTGCATCTGTGCTCAGAGACTCCTTGGGGTATCGACATCCTGAGGTTTCACCTGCCTCGTTTCATTGCTGAAACATATTTTTAATCAAGAAAGCTAGGAAATGCTCACGCTTGTTTTGGTAGTGTAAAAAAACCCTTACTCCCTGAGTAATGTAAAAATGAAAGTAAACTTTTTCACTGAAACACTTCAAGTGGAATCTGGTGTGATTGTTAAAGTATTAGTTTAATTTCTCTTTATCTTGGCAGGTATAAGACTTACCTTTCTTTCTTTACTGGGAGAATCCTTAAACAGAAACCAACGTTTTGTAAACCAAATTTCTGTAAGGCTTCCCGAAAAAAACCCCAACAGTCATGAAATCCCAGCTCTTCCTATATAAGTGATAATTGATATTAATAAAACTAAAATTGAAAAAAAAGAAATCCTGCACACACACACAAATCCCAAAGCTCTTATCTGTTGTTATTTTGCTCTATTTTAAACTATTTTGCTTACCTGTATTGTTAATAGAACTTTTCTGTAGTAAAATGCTGAAGTTTCCTCTGGCTGCATGTGTTTGAAAACAAATTATATATTTGTATTTTCCATGTATTGTCAGTTATTAAAGGGAAAATAGCCTAGCTATGGACACAGAAGCAGAAAAGCCCCTCTTGATGGGTTTTTGAGACCATTTGAGAGTGCTCTGATCCGAAGCACAGAGCTCCATTACGACTTCAATGTGGGCACTGGCCCCGTAATGGTCACAAGTATTTAGTTATTGATTCAGAGGTCTCTGGGACACTTGAGGCATTTTCTCCCTCTTCCATCCCATGAATACATGCGGCTTTTTTCAACTTTGAAGGGAATTCTCCCAGTCAAAGGAGAACTTCAGCTAGTTTACAAAACTACTATTACTCCTCCAGTGACTGTTTCTTCTTGCTATGTTTTATCTTTGTCTTACCTCTATAGTTTCTAGGTGATCTGACAGCTGTCAAGTCTTCCTTCTTCTTGGGGTCAATGCCAGCATTATCAACCGTCTTCACTGACTGAAGGCTGCTAAGCAATTGTGTGGACAGGTAAACTAAATCTTTGAAGTGAAAGAGAGAAAACTTTTCATTCCCTAAAAGTTATCCTAAGGAGAGGCAGAAAGGTTTTTGATTCCAACAAGACTTGGATTAGAAAATAATAAAATACACAGCACATATCTGTCGCTCATCTGGGGCTTTAGTCAAAGCTTGTTGAAGTCAAGGGAAAGATAATCTTTCTGCTGAGAATTTCTTAAAGAGAGAATGGTGTCCAGAATACAGTATCATCACTTTTATAAATCTAGATGAATACCCTTTTCCTTCCTCTCCCCCTCTTCTGATGGATAAATCATCATAAAAATCTGGAGGTCACTGAAAAGAACAGTTATCTGCAATGAAAGACATGGTTTTACTTAGCTGAAACCTGATGACTTTAAACCCCGACAATAACAGGGTTTTAATGGGAGATGAAAGGAGAAAGAGAAAGCAGAGAAGATAAAACATTGTGGGAGTGAAATGACTGCAGCTTCTTTAAAAGTGATTGCTTTTGATCCTTGCTCAGTTCAGTAGCAATATGAAGCATACAAATAAGAATTTCCAGGACTAGCTACTATATAATAAAATGTTAAGATGGTGATGAGTTGGATTTCTTATCTATTAAACAGAGATGAGCCCAAAGGCAAAGAACTCTTATACATTTGCTTTCCCAAGGGTACTGTATTCTCACCTGCTCTAGGAGGAATTAATTCCCCAAAATTCTTTACCACTTTTAAAAGACATCATTTCCAGGCATTAAAACTCCAAATGGTCTGAGCATATTACGACAGAAAAAGTTCAGAATCTTGAAGAAAATGAATATATTGAAGTCTTTTCTTCTACCACCAGTCCAGCTCAGGAATTATAGGGGAGAATATAGATATATACTATGTTTTTTTGTAAATGGCCAAAGGTTTAAATGTTATATTTGAGAATAGACCAGCTCAGCTCAGAGTTATATTGGTGAAAGTCAGTCTTGTGTCTCTCCATGCTGTCTCTTGTGAGACTTTTCATTAGCAGCTTTCAGTTTCCTTTATAAGACAGTCTTTAGCTTCAGTTCTATTCAAGCCATTAGTATATCATAAAAAATTACATAAGTCTCAATTATATCCAGAGAACATTAAATTATAGAGAGAAATTATGAGTATACAGTTTCTAATGGAACAAGGAGAAGAAATATATAGCAGAGAAATTCCATGAAGTCACTCAGCTGGAGTCGCATAAGACGTCCCCATGCGTCCAGGGTGGAGCGGCCAAACACATTTTTTGTAGCCACTCTCAAGTTACTGACAGCATCTTGGAGAGATGATTTCTTTCACGAACATAGAGAGGTGGGGAAGCTAGGGATTCACCACTGAAGGAAAGTCAAGTGTCTCTCTCAGTCCAAAAGGCAAAGTCTTAATTCCCTGGTGCACCAGCTGCATCACAGCCACCCTGCTGTGGTCAGAAAGGATAACGGCTCTCCTGTATGCATGCCAGGGCCAGATCTCAGAGCCTTCTGGGAGATGTGGGTCAGGAGCACCAGTCTGTCCTACAAGCGAGATGCCACCAGTCAGCTCCTCAGCCGTATCTTGCAGCTGTGAGAAACCGTGGCTGCAGGGCCAGTTTGGTTCAGACTGCTTCAGGAATATAAAGGGAGCAGCTTGTCCCCGTTCATTCTGGAGGCATTTTGAGTGGAACCCTTTTCCACATTCCCTGGGTAATGTAATTTGCTTCAGCGTAAAACGTGTAGCCCAGCTTCCTGACATCAAGCACTGTTTGTGATAACACTTCACTGTTTGTTTTATTGACTTAGTGAAGCACAAATACTGATTCCTCATTTACGCTCAGGAAATATATGATAGCTTAATGAGAGACTTAAAAAAAAGTATCTTGAGATATTCTGATAAGGAAACATATGTGACTTTTTGGAGATATTTAGGCCTTGCAAAACAACCCTTGACACACCCCTTCACAAAAAGAAAAAAACCTCTCTTTTCTTATTGTCTCTATATAAACAGTACAAAATCACACACATTTTGTTAAAATTTTAGCCTTTGTAAAAGATTGATAAATAGCTGCCAGCCAGGTTTCAAGTGCTGATCTGTAACATCCCTAAGCTTTGAGTAACTCTGGTAATCTTGAAGGATTGGTTATTCTGGGTTGTCCAAAATCATTACTGATACACATGAAACAATTTTTTGACTGTTATTGTTGGGGATTGTAATGAAGGAGAGTGCAGAAATATTGAAGGTGGCTGCAGCGCAGAGGAAGGGTCAAAAGGCAGAGAAAATTAAGCTTGTTCCTTTAAACTATGTACAAGTGATACCACATGGGTCAACACTGGTTGCCTTTCAGATATTGTTCTGTAGCAAGTCACGAAAGATGAAAAGTATCTGTGAAACAGTATTTACATTAGTTCTCCTTCATTCTTAGGGCTTCTTTCTCCTTTCTACCCACAATTCATACTTTGCCTTTCTTCTGTCTTTCAAGGTTAGTTTGCTGTGCTCAGGTTACAGACAGGTGGATTCTTAAAAAGATATTTAAGAGGATAGTCAAAACTGCTATAGAGGTGAGAAGTCTCAAAAGGAGGAAGATTGGTTCTACTTTACATTGATAAGAGTAGTATACCCAGGACACTGTAAAGCGGGAGAGAATCTAGCTATTTCCACACTTAATGTAAATGCAGAATTATTTCTTGCACAAGGGATACTTTAGCTATAGCAGGATGCAATTACCATGCAAACTCATCTAAGCGGTTTTCTAGGCTTCTCAGTCAACATATTCCCGGTGTGTCATTTATTGATGTTTCCTATTAAAATGCACCCATACAACATTTCCAGCATCCATCCTCCTCTTGCAAGACACATTGTTTTGGATTTCAAAGATTGGGGATTCAGGTATGAAAGTATGTAATAACTGACTGCATTCACAGGCTTTTCAAAACCCTTGGATTTTCTTCACAAAATTCACCATGGTAACAGAGATAGGGCAAAAAAAGCAACCTTTCAGCCAAAAAGGAATAGTGTTAAGGTTCTGCTTCTTGAGCTTTCACTTCATACCAGGGTTTTTTATTGGTGAATTAAATAAGCAAATATTAGTTAGCTGACGTACACAATTCACTGTGCTTTGGCTTGCTTGGAATTTTGCTTTTAAGTATATTTATTCTTTTGTGGTTTTAAGGAAAAAAACCGGAACTACAAATAGCTGTTATATGTGACTGTGTATTTTGTATACTGGTTGACGTAAACAGCAATCAAAAAGGAGAGTTTCTTGTTTCACAAGTGCTGCTGAGAAAGAAAAGTGCTGAGGCTTTGAAGTGGGTCAGTTCATCGTTACAAGACTCGGTGTGCATTCCCTTGGTTTGTTTCAGGAGAATGAAAACAGCAGCAAAGCTACAAAGGCATAATGCTGTTTATAGAAACTCTCAAAAAGGAAAGTGGAGAGTGGCTTTTTCTGGCTAGTGAACAAAGTTCAATGGCCTGTCTCTTTTCACTTTTGAAAACCTTCAGCCCGTATCTGTTGCCTCATACCCATGGGAACATAAAATTTCTAACCAGGCCAGTTCTCTGGGGCCTGGAGACTTAATCTTCCTTTTCTTCAGCTTTTTTTTGTAATACAAAGCACATCCTCAGATTGCTTAATGACAACTAGTGGCCCTGGAGGTACCTGTTCTGAGTCCCCATCTGAACAAAAGAAAGCCTCAACTCTCCATGAGTTTTGTCTCCTGTTGCTAATGGCACTCTTTAAAGAAGAGTCTCTAAGTTTGATTGTGTCTATGGAGAGTTTCCTGTCAATAACTCATAACATATGTTTCATTGCCACTATAATGCTGTCGCTATTACCATTCATAACTCAGCAGCAGGCAGTGAAAAAGGCATATTTTACTGAGATGAAAAAGAGCCTTAAAGTTTTAAGCTGCTTTCTCTCAATGCACAAAATAGCTATTTTGAAAGCCTTCATGCCAGAAGCACTTATGTACCCTATCACCTTAAAATAGTCTTTTTCTTTTCTGCTTTGCATTGCCCTTCAAGAAAGGGCATATTATTTGAAAAAAAAAAGAATGAAAACTTCTGGAGGAAATACAATGCATGCTTTTAGAGTGTACGTATGCAGTGAAAATGGCACTAATTGTAACCAATAACTTTGATCTACAAGAGTGAGTGATGAGGAGAAGGAAACAGTTGCAGCTCTATAATAAAGTGCCATTCATTTTGTCACTTGACTCCATGAAACAGATGGATAGAGGAAAAGCTGACAGGGGAAGACTAGAAGACAATCTCTCTTCTCACTACCATGTGAAGGAAAAACACTATCCTCTGTATTACTACAATGATCTGGATTCAACCAGGAAAGTGAGATCTGCGTTACCTTTTCCTAGGACAAGGTATTTCAGATGCATAAAATCATCTAGAGGCTGCACGTGCTCCATTCTATCCCTGCTCTTTGTCCCAGGAAAAGAAGCTGGCAGCACTTTTTTAGCCTGTCCTCCAAACAAGAAATGTAAGATGTCACAAACACACTCTCAAAAAACCATAAAACATAATCTCAGAGCAGCCAAAAATGTCTTTACTATAGATTAGGGGACATCCAGGCTCTATTTCCCTTTTCGGCACCCCTACAGCTTCCCGTTCAGGAGCCTGCTGCAAACGCTTCTGCCTGATTCCTGTTTAGGTACTTAGCTGGCAGTCATGCTCCTCAGCTCCTCCCTGCTGTTTTCTAGTAAGCAATCATAACTACATCTCAAGCTTTTAAAGCACCCATGAACTCTGCTATAAAGATTCACTGCACGTGCGGAAGCAGAGCATTGCCTTACGTAGCTGTTCTTGGCTCGTGGGACTTTCTGACCTGCGGAAAAATATCTGTGAAAGTCTAATCTTCCTTCTCCCCAGGCGACACCCCCTCTTGTAGCTCTCTAAAGTGGTCACAAGGCTCCTGTTAACCCAGGGATGAGAGAAGACTTTCTGTTCTGGTGCAGCTCTGCAGCATGGGGGCTCAGTGAAGGTGGATCTAGCCCTGTAGATCTGTGAATGGCTGAAGTGCCACGAACTTAAATGCTGACACTCCATGAAATTCTAGATAAAAATGACTAGGAAACCTTTCCCCAACTATAACAACAAATCTTTCCCCAACATTTGCTTTTCTCCTTTAAAATCCAGTTGGTTGCATCTAGTAACTGAATTTTAGTTTCAGTTTTACCTTCTCAGCTGAGTTTGGTTTCAGGAACAGCAGCAAATGCTACTGTCTACTCAAACACAAGTGTATCGGTGTCAGGACTCATCCTTTCCATAAAGTACATACTCCTCCAGATCTATCTTCCCGTAACGACCCTGATAGCCTCAACCCAGGATGAACTAACAGTTTAATAAATACAGTCCTTAAGACAAGGTCTATTATTGTATAGATATAAATGTAAATATACATATACATAGACGTAGAAAACTAGAGATCTGTTTCCTTTTAATTAAAATAACTTCTAGCATGTTTAAACATGCACACTTTTCAGAAGCATGAAGTAAAGAGATGGAAATATTTTATAGAGGCTTAGCTGCCTGGGTATGTTTCTTGGGCTTCTGAGGACTTTAAAAGCCTTTCCTCTTCTGGCTTTTCCTCCCTGGAAACATCTCTGTGGCTTCTTTGAGAAACTGTTTGCTCTTTCTCCAAAAGTCTGTAGATTAGAAGTGAAATATGTCTCTTTTATGTCATTCAGGCATCAGTGGGACAGTTTTCTGAGCTACTGACTGCAAGGGTCAAAACTTACTGCAGAAATTTCCTGGTTTCCGTTATTTGGGTTGATGGTGTTTTCCATGTCTTAGCAAAACAACAATGGAGAAACTAAGAACCAGAAAGATGCTTTCTTGGTGAAGATTTTCCTATCCAAAACTGAATCAAACTAATTTCTCTGCTTTCTGAATCCAGACGAGATTGGAGTACTGTTTCAGTTTGTCTCAATGTATTTGGGTGATTAATAATATGCATGAGGAGGATTAATGAAATGCACAGAATGCTATTTTATGTTCAAGTTTAAGAGTAAAAAAGCATGCAAATAAAGGAATTTCAAGGAAAATAAATAGTAGCTCTATTTTCTTGATTGTAAAATACCCTGACCTGTAGGTTACTAGTAGCTAGAAAGCTTTATCTTGTGAAACATCACTATACTTTTGTTTTACAGCTTTTCTTTAGTATATGTAATTGACCATTATCAGACTTCCAGATATGCATTTTTCATTTGACTGTAGACATTATCAGATATGGGAAATAAGACAATTTTTGAGCTGTCTACAGTGGAGCTGTTACAGTCACTAACATGCTCCAATAGTAAGAAAACTTTAAATATTTTAGCCATCAAAACATACTGCTTTCACTCAAAAAGAAAGCATAGAGACTGTAAACTCTTCCTCATTAATATTTTTGTCTTTTAATCCTGTAGAGTTGACTGTGTTAGATCCTAATGAATAAAGCATATATACTATACAGGGTCTGTTCCTGTGTGCAGTTTTTGAATTTTTTCACTGTACCTTGTCTAGCCTGTATGTTAAGAATGTAAATTTACTTCCACTAACCCTTGGTATAAACGTAGTTTAATGGATTTGTGTTATTATGGGCTTAATGAGAATTTTGGTCTATCAGAGGATGGACTGTCAGGACTCTTCTCTTGCTTATTGCATATCTTTGTCCTATTCTTATACCACTCCTCCCCCTCATTGTAAAGAAAGGCCAAGTTATTAGAAAAAAGATTCTGCACCTGCTACTCAGCATTTTGCAAGTAACATCCTGATAGTGAGGACCTTCTAAGCTCCATTTAAAATGGAAACATACGGAAAGTATAAGTAGTTAGATAATAATGTCAAGAGATGAGATGATGGTTAATAAACGTTTCTTTTCTCCTTTTTTCCTTTCCAATTTTAATAAGTCCTTAACAAATAAAATTTATCCTTCATAGGACTTTTGTTCTTTTATTTCTTCTTTTTTTTTATTTATGTGAATGGCATTTACAGGTAGTCTAACAAAAACCTGCTGTGATAGACAAACTGAGAGGTCATCAATATTTATATGATGAAAACTGGATGCACATTGGGAATGAAAAGGCATAATCACCTTGCTAGTGAAGGAACGAGACCAGGTGGCGAATAGAGCAAAAAGCTAAAGTAAGGTGTTAACTTCTAGACCCTGCAGTGAATAGGTGGATACCTACCTTCTGCTGATGAAGCAATCTGCTGAGGGAATGAGCTGCTGCTCAGAAACAAATGCATTTCTCCTATCTGACATTCAGCAACATCCCTTCCCTCCTGTTCTGTTGTCTCTCCTTTTGCATTTTGGTATTGAACATAGATTGCAATGGATAAACACAGATTATGTTGAACATCCCTCTGTTTCAGAGAGCCGAATTCAGAGCTTTGATGTAGGTTTCAGCTGGCAAAGTAATGAGGTCACAGGAGCAGTAAAAGTTTTGGACTTTGAAAAATAATTGGCTTGCTGCAAAACAATAAAATTAACTGAAATGTTGATTTGAGTAGGCTTGCTCTGTAAGCTCAGATCTAACCACGAAGGCCCTAGCAATGTGAGAAAAAGTTTAGTATTTTTTGTATTTCAAATTTGTAATGATAAGTAATCTCTATCTTGAATGTTGTAATCAATGCTTTCTTCAAAATAAAATTGATTTTCAGTCAAGCAGATGAAGGGAGGACACTTTGTGCTGTCTCAAGTTCTGCCTAACTCATTATTACTTACACACTGGTCTCCGGAAGAGATTTTTAATTTTTCGATAAAGTTTTACATGGTCATCTGGCAGCAAATTCTTCTTACTAAGCAATTTTGACAGAATGCAGATGGAAGCAATCAGAAAAGTTTTTCAGAAATAGGGCTGGTAGTTCATCTTCTCCAACTCAATACTCACCTACACACTACTGAACACATCAGGTGCTATAGGGAGTGTAAACAGGAAAGAAAAAGTAGAATCTCAATGAAAGATATATATCAATAGGAGATTCACACAGCCTTTAAGAAGTTTTGAATCACAGATCTGTCCGCAGATGGTGGTCTGATAATTTAGCTAAAAATAAAATGGACCTTGTTCACATTCTTGTTTTGTTATTCACCAAATGCTACAACTTCCATCTCCATGAACTACTCAGTGCAGCACTTTAGCACACTAATAACACTTTTGCTTAGGTGTCTTTCTTTTGCACTTCATATGGCTCATAAACACTTTTTGAATCTCAAAGCTCAGATGAAAATTTTCACCACGGTTGTGTATTCCAAAAAGGAATGGATTAAAAATAATTGCAAAATTTCCTCTTTTTCCCTACTTGCCTTTTAGCTGTTGTAGAATTTTTCCTTTAAAGCCCTTTATAAATATTGGTGATTTTGCTTGAACAAATGCTGACAAATGTAGGTTAAAAAAGTTGATAAAATCACTTAATAATTTTTCCTATAACTAAAGTAAGAGTGTCTTTAAATATCCTTTTTGCAGGAAATGCATATTTAATTTAATTTTTTTTTCTATATTTATATTAATGTCAGCAAGAACTCATGAATTTTACTGGGAAGCTTTTTCAAATCTAAGAAGAAATTTTTGGGCATAGCCCACTCAGTGCTGTTAGTCTCCAGATTCACATTTTCAGTTCTGCTTAGCGTGACCTAAAGCAAAATCTTAAAGCTGAAGTCCCAGATCTCTTTCCAGACCTTAAGGGAGTGCTACCTTTACACTGATTATTCTGTTCTGGGTCACTGTCCCAATCTCTGTTGCCTTTATCTTTATTTAATGATTTAAGAAGACTATTCTTTCTTCCAAAGCACCATTTTTATGTGATGAAAGTCTCTTTTTTCATTTAGCCCCAGAGGGTGTGACAGTCAAAACCAGAATATAGATGCTTGGCTCCCGGCCTAGTTGCAGTGAGTGGAGGCATATCCCCTAGTGATTACAATAAAGGCAAAAGTGTATGTTTGTGGTTTTCTGCCATAACTCTTATTTTGTTGGTTCTCAGGGTAACCCACCATGCCCAACTCACTGTTCTTTGAGAATGGCAAGGAAAAATAATCTCCTGATATTCTGTTCCTTAGGAAGTGCAAGAGTCTAAAATGATGCCACTGCCTTTTTGCAGAATTTAACAGGGTAAAATAGGAATTTATACAATCCATAATCTGATACACTAAAAAGACATGGCAATGATGGCACCAGTTTGAATAGCTATAGCAGGTTAAATTGAAAGGGGCGTGTGCGTACCCAACAGTGAAGTGCTTCAGTAGTCTGAACAGAAAATTGCATTTATTCAGGGTCTTGTATAAGAGGAGCTTTTGTATAAGGGGATCTCCCTGTATCGTGTGTGTGCATACTCATCTCAAGTTTACTGAGAACACTAATCAGATGTTGATCTTTTATAGTTTAAGGCTGCAGTTCAAAAAGACATCATTAACCGCTCACACAACATATGCACATTTATCCACAGGTCACCCCATAGCTCTGTGTATAAAGAAACATTAGTAATATTTTGCTCTTCAAATACAATTTCAGAAAAGGTCCTAACATGTGCTGAACTTTCTCCAACACAGTGGATGGAATTGTGGATAAAAAGTGCTTACAGCTTATTACAAACTCTCTCCCGTATAGTAGTAGATACTAATGAAAAATTCTGGGACCTGTAAAAGCACAAAGTGGAAGTTATATAGCCTCAGAAACCAAAATTATCATGACTTATAATATTCTAAAATAATTTGAAATCTTAAGTTTCTGATTGCATTTGGTAGTTTTCATTTAACAGTTTCTTTTCTAGTTCCCTTTCCCTGGGAATCTTCCTATTGAAACAAATATTTTGCAGGATCTGGCTTTATTTTTGAAGAATATTTTATGTCAGTAATACACTTGTTTTGAGTGTCTTGAGTCAATTGTCTCATACGCTTCAGTAAAACATCATGGCAGTATTTGCCAATGTGTGTATATAATTGGAATTCTTCTATACTACCTAAACTTGAAATCCAACCGACAGCTCTAAACCAGACCTTGGATGGGCTGCTGAAAATAATTTTCTGACCTGCCTTGTTCAGAATCAATCTGTTCATAATTTCACAGTATAAGCAAATCAGCATGAAGAGAAAAAACACATACTGGAAGTACCAGTACTAAAAATTTAAAAAATCGAATGTATGATTGTTTACTTGAAACGGCACACTTGAAAATAAAAGTGTCGAATGGATGTGACATGGAGCTCCCATTGTGCTTAATGGAATTTTTAAGAAGAAGAGGTGAACACCAGTTCATGTCTCTATTTTGGCTTGCTTTTTTCTGGACTCACTGTATACAACGTTACATTCCACAAGGTATCAATAATAAAATAATAAAAGTCAAAGCTGCTTCTAAGGACACAACTGAAGCAATAACCAGAATTAATTGAATAAATGAAACTCATTAATTTATTATTTCATGTGCAGACAATGCATGCGGGGTTCCATTAAGGTTAATCAATTTATCTATCTGAAGGGACTGCAAGGGAATGGTGAATACCAGATGCTGGTGTTGAAGTCTGTTTTTTATTGGTGAGTCAATAGAAGTCAAGGCATTTGTAAACTAGATCTCATCTTTGTGATAAAATGACAGCATTATTGACATGTGTAGACACCCTATCTTTGCAATTTTAGTAGTCTAGGAAAATTGTTAAATATAATAATCAGAAATAATTGATTTATGACTAATAATGTAAATTATAGAACTGTAGCACTGCTCATTATTAAATTTGCCTGACCCAGTCTATTATAACTCTTTGTTTTCAGTTGCTGTTCCTTTTGGCAATTTTAAACATACGCGCTGAAATTTTGCATGCTGGGTGTTTCCTCCGGAGTGCTTCAACGGCATTTGTTGAGGCTGTATTCCTGATTAAAAACTTACACAGAAATGGTTTCTTCGCTTCTGAGAAGGAAGTTAGAAAATATAGTTATGTTTAGCAATGTTGCAAATAAAGCTGATGAATTTTGATTTGAAGAGTTTGGGCTTCCCATTTTTGGGTAGAGCGATTTGAAGCGTGGATAGGGCTTGATCTGGGAGGAGGGCTGGTGCCAGTTTGCCTTCTGCTGTACTGGAAATATTGGTCCAAATCTGGGCACCAGGGCTCCTCCCATGCCACGAACTTAAACTGTGCCAGGGGACATTCTCAAGTACTGGAATTTAATCATTTAAACTCAAAACAGAATGGTCTCTGTCATGATTTTGGCTTGTGTCAACTAGCACAGGACAGGGACCATGTCTGAGGGCATTTTGTGTGCTGCTGCCCTGTTTTGGGGGCTCATACAGTTTAATGGCTTGAACACAGCTGCTTTCATTCCAGTTTGGCCTCTGTACCACAATATTCTTCATCAAGTTTAAAATATTTTTAGCCATTATAAATTACAGTTTATGAATGCATGTAAAGTTGAACAGCTAAATAGCGAAAAAAATCAGATTTCACTAAGAAAATGCAAGATATTCAAACCTCCTATAGTGGACAAGGTTTCTGCATGTGACTGGATCGCACATCTGCCATCTCACAGAGCAATTAGGCATGCCCAGGGCTACAGGTGTAAAACTGGATTTTCATGTGACACCTATTAACAGGGAGTTTATCTCTGATGTGATCTCAATATTCCCTCTGGATGACACACACGTTACTTAAAATGGGAAGGCAATCTTACTGAAATGACAAGGTGACAAGAGCTAGATTTCAAACACTGTCAGGAGGTAGATTAGACAAATACTGCAAGTCAAGCACCTGAAAAATAAAGACTGCACATGCAAAACCTTCAGCTGAAGTGACTTGCCCAGCAACTCTGATTCCCTTAGCCAGTATTCTGAAGCTATACTTTTTTTCTCCTGTCATTTTTTTTTTTTCCCTCAATTCCCATTGAAAGTCTGCAGGAAACGAGGCAGACATCAATCTCTTCCACTGTATGTTGACTATTCTCCAGAGAGCAGCTTGTCACTCTGCAAGGCAGGTGAAGAACAGCATGACACATAGACATCTATTGGAATACAAAAGTTAAATTCCCCAAAGCTGTACATCTCTTGCCTATAACGTAGCGTCTTAAAATGTAACCTATATTAAAAGATATTTTAAAACTATGCATACTGCAAGAAGACCACACCTTAAATAAAAACTTCCCCTCTTGGACCACTGTAACTCACAACCTTTGATGATATGCTCCACCCAGATTGGCTCTTCATCTTTAGATATTCTTTAGATTTACAAGAGTTAAATGTAACAAAACAGTTTGAGTATCAGCATTAGTATGAGAAATACATGCAATAATTTCTGTGTCTACATAAGTAAATATGGTATGTCCTTTGGGTTAGTTTTAGTCACTGTTAGGAAGGGAGCCAGCACTATAATATGGAGCTTTTTGAGCTGTACCTAAACCCTTATGTTTCCTCCCTTGTTTTCCTCTGTACAGAGAACTGTGTGTTACTTTTCATGAGTTTGGCACTTTGATACTAAGCAAATAAGCTAATGGTCAAACAGATTTTTGGAGGGAGAGTATGAAACTGCTTAATTGCATCTTGCTGACACATATATGCCAAAAGAAGTGATTCTTATCAGGAATATTTTTTTTTTAAGAAAATAAAATTTTATTACAGAGGTTTCAAGCAAAAACCATGATAATCAGATGTAAGTGGTGGTTACTCCATTTCCCCCATCTTCCAGTTTCAAGATACATTCGGGTTTTTTTGAAATTGTCCCAGTTGTCCCTCTGTGACGTTGAGCTGCAGCTGAAAGGGGTGGAAAATTTGGGCCCCAATTCAGCCAACAGTTTAGTGCTTATTTACATTGAATAAGTTACCCTTTACATGAGTACTGCTTATCATTGAGTCTTTGCACACAAAGTGTCACTGTAAGAATCTGTGCTTAATGGATGGTACCAGGGTGATCAGCATCTTTAATATTTACGTACTACAAAAAAAAGAAATAGGAAACAGGTAGAGCCCAAATGATCTAACTTGGGTGCCCGAGAGTCTGAAATTCGGTGTCAGTCTGTAGGACTTGTTCTGTTTGTATAGAATATATTGTGTTTACTTTCACTCTGGAAATGTTATGTATTTCCATGTAACAGTATTCCTCCTAACAGTAACATAAAAATCTTGCTGTGTTTGGCATGGTTGAAACTGATAGCATAAATCAGTTTGCTATTGGGTATCCTGGGTGCTTTCTGAGTCTTTAGATTAAATATGTTCTTTTCTGCAGAACACATGAATAAATTGTGTTTATTGTGAACACATGAATAAATTGTGTCTTGCTGAAGACTTTCTCTGCTTCAAAGATTAGTCGCATGTTTAAGAATTGTTATATACGGTCATATTCAGTTCTTAAGCATAGCTGTATTTTTATGTAGAGGCTTTGAAAATTCTAAAATGCAAAGCTCTCAATTTACTGGAACTAAAATTAGTGGGGGGTTAATGTCCTTTAGCTATTTTAAAAATGTTTGAGGTATTATGAAACTGAAGGTCTTTTTACAGATTGAAAACAAACTGCAGCTAAGTTAAAAGTCTTTTAAGAGAGATAAAAAAATATTTTAAACTGGAAAAGCCAGATCAGCGTGTACTGTGAAATAGATACCCAGTGGGTAGGCATCTAATGACAGCTTGCAAACAGGTATTAGGGAATGGTCATATCATTGGAAACCACCAAGTAACCAGGATAAACTGACAGTAAATGACAGTGTGTACCTTTTGTCCAGCTCAGGTTTAAACAGAACTGGTGCAGAGAACTGCAGAGACTGCTAAGGCATACTAACCTTGTTGCCTTCAGCAGTGTGGATATGCCCTTGTATGTGAGAAAGGGGCAAGCTGTCAATCCACATGGCTCTTGTTGAGTCTGGAAAATCCCCTCCTCACTGACCATCTTGTCACACCACTTTCTTTTTCTTGCTTGATTTGATATTGCTAGCAACTGTTGCAGCATCTGAGCACCAGATCACCAGCAGAGCAGTCCTTAGATGACTTGATGGAGTCTCTGATAGCAGATGTGTTAAGATCAAAAGTGTCAGACTTTTGACTGACTGCAAGAAATGCTTACAAAACGACAGCAACATATAAAGGCATTGGTGGCTGTTCACTGAAAGTCTCCTAGGTCTGAACAGAAAGATAATTTGTGGGTTAAATTCTGAAATTATTTATGTTACATATTATATTACAGCAAAACTTTGGGGGTCTGTGTACACATCTCTCTGTTAAAGTTGGACCAGGAAATCCTAGACTTCTATTGTGCATCCTGCAGAAGCATTGCGGAGACTCACGGGCAATGTTAGGTCTTTCTTCTTTGAAAGTTAGTTATCACTGAGTGTAACCTAAATAATTTGCTGCTGCATTAAGGAACTTCAGTCTTTGTTAGCACAGACTGAACTCGCCAGTGGACTGCAGCGTCCCTTTGCTTTCAATTATCTCATTGTGACACTCCAGCAGTCCTGGGTCTGCAGATACAGCACTTAGGAAGCGCTTTGCCATCCTGACCGTGCTACAGCCATATGCATGTACTCCTGTGGAAGCCCCAGAATTGCATGTGCAGCACTTTTGTAGTGTTGTAGAAGCAATTTGGTTTTGGCCTCTTGGCAGTCTTTCTGTAGAAAGGGATTCTTCTGCCAGTAATGACATCTCTTGAGTACGAGACTGAACGATCTCGCATCTGGGATAATAAGACCTACAGACCGCAAAGCAGTGTTTGGAGTGCAAGTTTTTTTTGTGGACCAGATATGTGCCTAATCTATCAGATTTCTTTCAAAATTTCAGTCCCTGGCTTCATCATGACCATGAAGCAATTCTGAGGTCTTGCAACACTGTGTTGTCGGCATGATTTTTCAAGTGTTGCAACAAGCTGTCTTAAGGTCTGACAGCATGGATTCTCTTTTCCATCTCAAGCTAACAGGAAAAACTAAAAATATTATCAGCATTTAATAGAAATTAGCTAGTGCTGTTTTGTCCCACCCCCAGCTCATCTAAAGAAATATATTTTTATGTCACTCTAGAGAAATAGTTGCCATAAATTTCGTGACTGAGTACCTGTCTTGAGCCATAGAAAGAATGGTTGCTTGCCAGCCAGATCCACTGCTTCCTCACCTGACTGTGGGTTATCGTCTTCCTTCTGCGTTGTTCTTAGTGTAAAACTCTCCTCATCAGGCTGGCCAGGTGTTTGGCAAAGGTGCTTTTGTCTCCTTGGTTGGGAGAATCTTTTCTCTCCCTTTCAGGCCTCGATCCTTGGAGGCTGTAAAAACCAAATCCCTATTGTCGACACCAACTACATGGCCAGGTATTGACCCAAGGGATCTCTCTCTGTACTACAAATATTCTTAAACGCTCTTGTACTTTCCTTTTGCTAATATGAAAAAACAGCAAGTGTTCTGAAATCAAGAACCATGCCCCAAGAGACTTACTCAACAGCTCTGGCTTTTTTCTACTTTAGAAAAATGTTTTAAATTTTGTTTTCTGATTTCTGAAACTCGAGACTGTGTCTGGACCATATTTGGGAGCTCTCTTAAGCCTTGAAGACTCAACACTTTCAAGATATTTTCAACAATGCAAACCGTAACACACAGCATTTGTACCACTGATGTCTTGAGGCAGAAGACAGGGAATCCTCAGTCAAAAGCCTGTCAACCAACTTTTGATTTACAGCATGCTACATTGCTATACCATCAGCGGTAAGCATAAGATTTGTCTTTCCCCAAATGCGTGGCTGTTAGGGGGCAAGTTGTCTTCTTGATCTGAGGGCTTTGATGGTTTTGTGTTGAAATAGATGTCCAGACTGAGGATACTTCCATTGTTGTCAGGTATTCTGTAATTTTTAAAGTCTTTGTAGGATGGAGTGATGGGGTGGAGTGATTCCATCATTTCAGTTCTTAGTCTGTGTCATTAATTCTTGGTTTTGCTTTTTGAATTCTTTCCAATCTGCAAAACAGAGAACAATTCTTTCCGTTTGTTTCTTTTACTTTATGCAGTTTTTAACAACAATTTTGTGATTTGGCCAAGGACCACCATAGAGATTTCCAGATAGTATCACATCCATGTGGTAGCTAGACCCGGGGCTACTGAGTTCAGACTGTGTGCATTCAATTTAAAGAACCCATGGGCCAGCTAATATATTTATAGGTATATTACAACTACATTTTTAACTGGCAATCTCATCAAAAGACCAAAAATTGAAGGACAATAAAAATACCCTGTCCTCTAATTTCTAGAGCATTCTTCCCCACCAAAGTGAAGTACTCACATATACGGAGAATAAGGAGGAAGCTTGTGCTATTCTGCCTTATACTGATAATGAGAAGAGACATGCATTTCCTCTCTGAAAATAAACTGGATCTTGCAAAGAACTTTGGCTATTTGTAGTATATTACATTTCTTATTTGTGGTAAAAACAAAATATGTTTGGTTATTTTGACTGAGAAAAGCAGAGTGAGGAGGAGAGTTAAATTGTAATTGGTTTTAAATTATAACAATCTGCTCAGAAACAGATGAAAATAAATCATAGTTTCCTGTTCTAGCTTTGTCTTTTGACATGAGCAGAAAAAAAGGGAAATGAAGTGGAAATAACTCCACCACCATAGAATAATTAATTTATGTCTGAGAACTGAGATGACCATCTGGTTTTAGATAACACGGGACAAAGGCATAAAATTTATGGAGGCACAAAGTGTGAGAATATATTACAGAAAAAAGAAATACATCAGCAGAATACATCCAGACAACATGGAAAATGACAAGACTGTCTGTGTGTATCTGAAATTTGCTAAAAATTGAATAAGCTGCTTAATATTCAGAAAGCACTCTGTCTTTTTATGAGAGAAAATATTTTCCACAAAGATCTGGATTTTCTTTGAAACTTATGGAGAAGTTAACTTTTCTGCAAGAAAAAAACATTTCCGCTATTTTGTTACTATGCTACCTAAAACCAGTGTAATAAAAATAGTTTGAGATAAATAAGGTGTTAATGATTGTATACATAAAAAAGGCAGAATATGTGTATACGAGCCATTTAGAGCATCAATTTTAAATTTTATATTTGTTTTGTGTAACTATAAAAACAAGTCAATGTGTTTCAGGTTAGATATCTCTTGCTAGCAATAGAAGAACTGTTATTCTTCAAAATAAGTGCTTCTTTTAGCTTCCTCAAATTGCTCTATAAGCTAAAATGTACATGATAGGCACAGAATTGCTTCCTCTAAAATCCTACGATTATTCCATATTTATAAAAAGGATTGTGCAAGAAAAGTGGATGTTGATAGAAAAATAGCACAAAATGCAATAAAAGATTTGCGGGAAACTGTCTCTGGCATTACAGATACAGGCTCTAATTGCTGGAGGCTGAGAAAATAGGAACTGTTGTATTTCAACAGGTAAAGACAACAGAGATGAGTAAACCAAAATATTCTCTTCTCATCTAATTTTTTTCATTTAAGAACATGTGGCAGCCGCAATTTGTCTTTCATAAAATAATTGGCAGCCAGTGACATAGCCACGCTCACAGATGGCAGTTTGGTGTCATGCATATTACTGTTTATGCGTGAGAATCGGGAAGACTGGATGAAGGAATGGCAGATGCGAAGATATTACCAGCTTGCAGCAGAAAAAGGATTATTCTCACCTTCAGTTCCCTTTCTTTTCTATGGTTGCTTGGGGAAAGGATGGTAAATTTGAGGTTTGGGAGAGGGCAGGGCAAGGCTGCATGCTAAAGGTCACAGAGAAGACTTAAAAACAGTAGCTGAGGGAGTTCCCCACTGCCTTATCTCCCATCTTACTTCGATTTCTAGGTATTAGAATTATCCCTTGAGGAAATGTACGGTTGGCTGAACGTGTATTTTGTTTCTGGTGAAGAAATTTTTTAGCTGACAGAGGCTGACACAGACCTCTCTTTTTTTTTTTTCTTTTTGTTTCTTACATACTTTTCTGTCATAGTTTTCATACCTAAAAATAAAAGATTGCGAGTAAGAAGGCGAATTCTACCCCAGAATATGCAGTACATATATGCAATGTAATTTTTGTACTTATCTATACATATCCTTTCCACTACAGCCATCTTTGCATTTTGTTGATATTGAAGGCGAGGGCCACTTCTCCCTGTCCTAAAGAGAACACTCTTGCAGGAGAAAGAGTGCTGCTGCCGTTCTCCCTACGCTGTACCTCTCTTCTCCTCATGACCTAAGTGTTATTGATAATTTTTATCACATAAGGGTATATTCTGTCTCTTTTGCTTTATGGCTCCATTTCTTATTCTCACTATCTGTTCCTGCCTCCATGCATTGTAATCTCTCAGGCTCTTAGCTGCAGCTGTGGGAGCGTAACAGAGGGGCTTGGACTTGGTGCTCAGCTAGCAGACATGTCAGTATGAGCTATCTGTGTTTCATCAAGGCAGCCTGGAAGCAGGGACAAGCAGGAAGTAGCTTTCAAGAAGATTTACACTCAGCTGAAGGAGCACGTTTGTGTTGGGAAGGCCCATCTGAGGTCACGCACCCATGACTTAAACATCAGAGAAGAGAGATTTCCCCCACCATTCCCCAGTTTAATCTGTTTTTATCATTTTTATTACTGAAGACATCCATCTTGCCTTCCAAACACTCTATAAAAACAAGAGAGACAAGCAATCAGGGAGGTTTTAGATACCTTGTAAACAGAAGGTATGTGGCTGTTGTCTATGGCTTGTGCTGTGTGTTATTGTCTGACTTAAAGAAAGAAGCAGGTCTTGGAATTACAGAGCTGCACTCTTTTTAGACCTACCTAACTCGTAGTTATTTCCATTTTTCTCCCTCAGTTTTTTTTCTCTATCATGGATGATTTAAAAATTCATAACCAACTGTTATTGACATTCTAGTTTTGTACAAATTTTTATTACAAATAGCGATGAGAGGCCCCACACAGGAAAGTCCATATCTCGTCTCTGTGGATTCCTGGTAGAAAAGCTATGGTTTGATAGACTGAGGGCTTTAAAAGCTAAATCTTTGCCTAGAAGATGATGAGGAGACAGAGCAGCAAATGTAAGGGACAGGGAGCTGAAGTGGTTATGGTCAGTGTGAAGCTCAATGGGGAAGTAGAGCATGAGGCTCATGTTAGAAAGCCCAGTGAGACAGAAGTTGCAGAGCGCTGGGCAGAAGAAAATGGCCTGGGGAAGAACCTTTAGCAGATTAAACAGCAAAAGCATATTAAATTTTGGAAATGTTTTGAAGAAGCAGCATTCAGGTTTAGTCAGAGCTGGGGTTGTGGATTCAGAGGCTGGATGGGTTTTCTCTCAGAGTATGAGGCTGTATGATTAGCTGGTGGTTGCAATGACTGTGATCAGCGGGAATGCAAAATTTGGAGCAGAGTGAATGCCAGCCCCCTGGCACACAGTGTCCAGAACACTTATACCAAGAAGCTCCATGAATTTTCAAATTTTACTTTTAGAGAATTCACATAATAAGATTCCTTAACTCTGACCATTAAGTCAGGTAGTGCGAGGAAACTTATGTTTCTACGCTCCAAACAGTAAAGTGTGTAAAATACCAAAATTAAATAGAAAGCTGGAAACTTCCTTGAAACTCAGCATAATTTTACTTTTTTTCCTGTTTAACACTCCACAATCTGGAGTCTCACAGTGCCTTACTCTGTGTAGGACCAGTGACGTGCTGCATCAAAACCTGTGTGGCCAAATGAACCAGAAGCTTCACGGTTCAGAAAGAAAATGGTCTCGTGGATTCTGCACCTAATATAATTTTTTAACAAATCAGCCCTTGCTGACTCTGAAATCACCTCTAATCTCAAATGGGGTAGTTCTTGATTTGTAGTGTGATAGCACAGGATATAATAATGGTGGAAAAGCTGTCATGGGAAAAGATGAGTAAATGGCTTTTTCAGCTGACGAATGACACTCCACTTGTGATTCATCTAAGAATATATATGTTTACTGTGTTAGTCTCACTATTTGAATGCTCTTTGAACACACATAGCTAGGAAAGGGTTGAGCTGTGACTTAGATCCCAGCTTTTCAGCCTGCTCTTGGCACCCTTTTCTTTATTGGCATAATATACTGTGGTTTGTCACACTGGGCCTCCAAGCCATCTCCTTCAAGAATTTTTCATAAATGAGAATGGAGGGTGATACTCCGACAGGAACAAATATACAGAGAGTAACATCTGTGTCCTGCTGGAAGAGAAGCTGGAGCACAATAGTCCAAACAATAGCGTGACTGCAAAGCTTTCAGAACTGCCAAGTTTGGAGCATGAACTGTCTCTCTGGTTATTGTGAGGAGAAGCTATGAAGCCTCGCTGAAAAGTCTGAGTGACAAGCAGGAGAAACCTTGGAGAATTTGTGAACTGTACCTGACTGGCAGAAGCTTGGTCTTTGCTTCAGATTTATGCCCAACCTCGTCCTGGTTTGGTTTTCTCTTTCATTTTTGCTAAGGACATGTCGTGGTTTAACCTGGCAGGCAGCCAAACCCACGCAGCCGCTCACTCACTCCCCCTCCCCGGTGGGGCGGGGAGAGAATCGGAAAGGTGAGAGTGAGAAACACTCGTGGGCTGAGATAAAGAAAGTTTAACAGAACAGAAAAGAGAAAATAATAATAATAATAATGATAGAATATACAAAATGAGTGATGCACAGTGCAATTGCCCACCACCCGCGCTGACCGATAACCAAGTAGCGATCGGTACTTCCTGGATCACACCTACCATTCATATACTGAGCATGACGTCACATGGTATGGCATACCCCGTTGGCCAGCTGGGCCAGCTGTCCTGATGATGTTCCCTCCCATCTTGTGTACCTAGCTCAGTCAGTAGGCATGGGAGCTGTCCTTGGATTAGGAGGGTACTTAGCAACAACTGAAAACATCAGTGTGTTATCAACATTCTCCTCATACTAAATCCAAAACACAGCACTAGCAAGAAATTTAACCCTATCCCAGCCGAAACCAGGACAGGACACTACAACCTTTGGGATCTTTTGACTATGTCTATGCTGATAGTGCAGGAAAAGAGCAGTTTTTGGAGACTAGGAAGAGGAAGTATGCCAAAATGTATGAGATGAATGCTTTAATCCTCACTGTTGTTGGCTAGGCTGTATTACAAGCTTAATGGGAAAAAACCCATGTATGTGTACTGGTGACTTAAAGGGTTTGACTTTCAGCTTGTCTTGGCCTATACAAGTTATCATAGAATCATAGAATCA